>NW_026652281.1:4470426-4504390 GCF_009828535.3 Hylobates moloch
GTTTAAGCCACTGAGCTGCGGACAGTTGGTTACACAACGCTAGACAACTGATACAGTCAGCATCGCTACACCCTCTATTAATCCAGGCCACCCCCTCAATCCATCAGAAAGCCAAGAAGCGAAACTACCTGCACACAGAGACTCCGCATCTTCACCCACAGTCTCCAAAACATGTCCCTTCGATGCCAGAGACCATCAGCATCCCCCATCCCCCTTTCCCACATTCCTCAAGAGAGCCAGCCACTCTACATCTTGGCCGCCCTATGAGAAAGCTGTGACTGGGCCTATTTCCCAGATAGGCGAAGGCAGGCTTGGATCCCAGGGCCAGTGCAGAGCAGGGCTAAGATGACCTCAGCACAGTGCCCATGTGACACGACGGCCAGGGCCCAGCTCGACCTGCTCCAGGGCTGCAGTAGGGGCCGATCTCCGGTGCAGGCTGGGTGGCTGACTGTGCCCTGCAACCCGCACCACATGGTACCACAAAAGAAGGGGGACGTGGGGCACTGTATGGTTGTTTCACCTCCAGGTAACCCGCCCAGGAGGTCTGGGAGCAGACGCCAATTCTCTCTCCCGTGGCCTTCATGAGGCTGGCCGGCCACCCAGGCAGATGTGCTTTGGCCACCAGCCACAGGCACGGGCTTGGTGGCTGAACCAGGCTGTCTGTGTTGCTATAAAGAAATACCCGAGGCTGCGTAATTCATAAAGAGGCTTGTTTTGGCTCCTGACTCTGTGGGGTGTACAGGAAGCGTGCTGCTGGCATCTGCTTCTCGGGAGGCCTCAGGAGGCTTCTAATCATGGTGGAAGGCGAGAGAAGCTGACACAGTCGGTGGCGAGAGAGGGAGCAAGAGTGGGGAGGTCCCAGACTTTTAAACACCCAGATCTTGCGAGAGCGTGCTCATCACTAAGGTGACAGTGATAACCCCTTCATGAGAGACCCACCCCCATGATCCAATCACTGCCACCAGGCCCCACCTCCAACACTGGAGGTCACATTTCCACATGAGATTTGGAGGGGACACACATCCAAACCCTATCAGTGGTACACAGAGGCCATGGTGCGAGTCCCAGACCGGACCCCAAATGGCGCACACACCTTGAGACTACTGGCAGTGTCTTCAGATGGCAACGAGAGGAGCTATGTCTTGCACTTTCATCCTTTTTCTCTCTCTGTATGTTCTAATTCTTCTGCAGTGAACCAGGCTTTTAAAAGGCGGCCATTCAAAGGGATGGCGGCTGGACGGCACAAAGCCAGCACCACCAACAAAAGCGTGGGGCCGTCCAGCCCCAGGGCAGAGGTGGAGGGAACTGGGCTGTCCCTGCAGGAGTCTGAACCTGAGCCCTCACCCACAGCTCCCCAGCCGTTCCCTGGTGACCAGGGAGGCCCTCTGCCCGCTCCCTCCATGCCTGGGCCTGAGGCTACTGCAATGTCACTATCACCAGCCCACTAGCATCCTGACAGCAACCTCCCTACCCCAGCCTCTGACAAAGCCCAATACCTGCTCCCCGGGCCCCATGGGCCCCCTCCAGCCCCAGCTACAGTCTCCCTGGGTCCCTGGGGGTCCCCTGCAGGCAGCATCCCTGCACCGGTGTCAGCTGCAGGCTACTGAGGAGCTGTGAGCCTGGGAAGCGGCTCTGCTGATGTCAGGTCACTTAAAATAGAATTCCAAATGAGCGGCTTCATTAGGGGGAATCTAAAATTAGTGCTGCTCCTCAGTATGTGTGCACTGGGCGGGCGGGGCGGGGGCCGCAGCAGCCGGGCGCAGCTCCCTTGAGGCCAGGACAGGAGGCCAAGCGCCGGGGAACCCAGAGATCCTTGGAGGGGCCCCCCTGGGCCTGCTGCGAATGGACACAGCCTCCAAGGCGCACCTGCCTCCTGCCCCTCCATCACAGGCTTCGTGGGATCACTTCAAGGCTGCTGCCCCCGAGGCCTCGGCACAAAGCCCCCAGCCCTCCCCAGGGAGGCAGACGCGGGCCTCCTCCCATGCAGGTGTTCTCTGGCTGACGTCAGGGCAGGTGCCAAGGTGTCCGTGGGGGACCCAGGGGTAGCGGGGAGAGGGAGGCCCTGGGAGAGCACACCCCCCTGCTGCCCTCATTAGAGAGGTATTTATTAACTTCTGCGCTCCTGGACATTGACTGAATTCTTGTCTACATTATCAGCTCATGTAAATTCATTATCCTAACAGCTGGGAATAAGTTCCACCGTGTGAAGGCCTGTGATGGATGAGGGCCGGGGGGCCAGGGGCTGTCTCCGCACGGTACAAGCTCTCTTGACATGTGCAGCTCAGCAGGCGAAAACGAGCCAGGGGTCTAGGTGGACCAGGTCTGTGAGGCCCCCACCCTCTTATTTACATCAAGTGCTGCTCTAGACAACCTTTCCTGCCACTGTCAGCTGCTACCTTGACCCCCACCCCCAGGAAAAAACAGCTGCCACAGCCAGACACCTGAAGGCCCCTCGGCCCTGGGCACCCTCAAACTGAGGGGCCAGGGGACATACCCCTTCTTCACGTGAGCCTCAACTGTCTGCTCCCTGGACCCTTCCAGAAAGAACCCACCTGGTCTAGACAGTCTGCCTGGCAGAGGTGAGAACCTAGAGGCTTCTGCCAGGAGCCAGAGGGCAGGAAACGGAGAAGGAAGCAGCTGCCCACAGCACCGCAAAACTCTCAGGTCCCACCATTTCACAGACAGGAAAGGTCTGGGGAAGCAGACACCACCACCCCCGGGCGAGGTCCCCCCAACAAAGCACTGCTTCTTGAATCAATACTTTCTCCTATTCTCTGGCTAGGTTTCTAATATGGTCAGAAGCAGCACAATGCTTAAAAAAAAAAAAAAAAAAAAAAAAAGGCAAGAAGAAAACGAAGCAAAGTCCCAGTGGAGAGCGGCAAGGCTGGCTGGCCCAGCGAGCTGCTATTTTCCAGAAACCAACTCATCCTTGGTTCTTCAGAACAGACCCCAAACCGGCTTGCCTGCTGTCCAAATGCTCCAATGGCAGGATTTAAACGACGGGGGAGGCCTCTCTACTCCATTAAATATGGTGTCCCATTCCTCGCTCCCCCTCCCCACGAGGGTGGAGGGGCTTATTAATCAGCGTGCCAGCCGCCCTCCCGGCCTCCTGCGGATCCCATAATTACTGCTTCCTTTCATCCCGGCTCTTCCCCGGCACCAGACCTCAGGCCTGCTCCCTCCGTGCTCTGTAATTACAAGCTAATAGCTGAGATGAATTTTCTGCTGGGTCCCGGTTCAAGCACCAATCCGCCCCTTCCCCCTGACAGCCCCCCGTGGGGTAATTACACCCCGTGAGGCTGGGCCCAGCAGGTCTTCACTTTCAGGCCCCGCACGCACAATCTGGACCTGGATTCTCTAATCACCCCTCTTGGTAATTTTTCATTACCGCAGAAAGAAATGTTTGTGAACAAATAAAGGGCGTCCCCCAGCTTGGGGACTGGTGCCCGCCCCCGCGATCCCTGCTCCCCCAAAGGGGCGAAGCTTCTGTGGCCCTAACGAGGCCGGCTCACCCTACTACAGACCCTGGCGGCTGAGGCTGCACGGGCACCACGTGATCCCAGGAGCCTGGGTGGCTTCATAATAAATTCATTATCATATCTGCCCTCCACACGTTCCAAGCTCACTTGCACAAAGCAATTTTTCTTTGGGGTGGAGGCAAGAGAGGGGCCGGGAGACCCTGGGGAGAGGTCTTCTTGCTCCAGATGCATGGGGGCAGCCTGCTTGTGCCTTTTTTTTTTTCAACTAAAACCCACCCCCGCCCCCCCACCAGGCTGCCCTGGGTCCCCATACTGGACTTGCTTCCCAAGGTCTATGCCCCAGAAACCGGTCAGGGCCGTCACTCAAGGCTAGGGCAAGGGACAGCCCTTGCAGGTGGCCGGGATCCTGACCTGAACAAGAAGGGCTGGGAAAACACAAGCAGGTGGGCAGGGGCAACCTGTGCAGCCACATGAGTCCCTATCCCAGGAGGCAAAAGCAACACAGTGCCTGGCCCGTGTAGACCGGTCCTCTGCCATGCTCAGAGCCGCGGCAGGAGCCCCCAGACGCTGCCCCCCAGTCAACCACGCGGAGCCACCCGCAATGAGCCATCTCCCAAGCAATACCTAGGGCCCCCAGCAGCCACCCTGAACCCCATATTCTGCCCGAGCCCCACGACACCCTCGAAGCTGCAGTCCTGCTGTGAATGGGGGTAATGGGGAGGGGGCTGGCCACCCCGGTTTCTCCCCAGCCTTGTCTTGCTCACTGCCATGCTGGGAACACAAAGGGGGCCGTGTTCTGCAGAAGAACACGGGGTGCAGAGCTCTCGGGAGGTGTCCACACGATGGCATTGGACAGTGCAAGGGACCAGGTGAAACCCAGGGGTGTCACCGGGGGGGCCGGGTCACCCGGAGGGGCTTCCCAGGTTGGACGCCACACTACAGTTTTGAGGACGGCAGAGGGGCTCTCTGCACAGAAGGCGCTGGATGCTGACGTTGCATCCTGGGGCCCCACGCACAGCAGCCTCCTAGGAGCTGACAGTCCTGCGACTGAGGTTCATGGCCACAGACTGGTCCCGGAGGTTCCCGGATGAAGGCGAGGGACGGGAAGTCAGGCAACAGATGGCAGCAACATTTGACGCGATTATCCTAAGCGGCTGCTGCGTGTGTGGAGAAGCAGGCCGGGCAGATGAAGGGCTGGAGAGGAGGGTGGCGGGAAGGGCGGGACTGGCAGATGCGGGCAGCAGCCTGGCCTCGGCGGGGAGGCGGCCTCCTAAAGGGGCACGACAGACCAAGGGTGAGGGCGGGGCCTGAGTCAAGGCTGGGGTCGGTGTCCAGAGCTGTGGCTCTGGGAGATGGTGCCCAGAGCCAACGGCGATCAGGGTAACAGAGGGCAACTTTTACAGGGCGCCGGCTACCTGTACCCTTACTTCCTTTCATGGAAGCAGACTCCAGAAAGCAAAGCTGCAAACAGCAAAGTGACACAGGCCGCTGGGGCCACACAGCTCAGCTGACACGGAGCCAGGGGCTCACCCACGCCGGTCGATTCCCAGCCCCTCTGCCAGCCTGTGCCCTCGGTGGTCCCTGGAATCCCTTGTCACATTCTCCTTATGGGCTGCTTCCTGGAGGCAGTGGTCCTGGCGGTGCCCGGGCACCTCTCTCCACCTGTTTATTCCACACAGTGGGATGCTCACTCCCAGCCTACAGAGCGTGAACAGAGGCTGGAGATTCACACCCTCGAGCCGGGTCATACATGGAGGCTCAAGAGCTGGAAGGAAACCCAGCTGTCCTGGCCATGGTGCCGGCTGCTTCTCATTAATGTGAGAAGGGACTGGAAATGGCTGGCGTCACTTGGGGTCCCCTCCCTGCGGCAGCTCTCACCCTGTGGCGGCTGTTTGGGTGCCCACCTGTGTGCTATACCCGTTTTATAGACGGGATCTACACAGCTGGGAACAGGAAGGCTCTGGGGGCGTCCCCCAGCCCCACTTTCCCACAGCTCTCGGCCAAAGGACACCTGTGCTGGAGCCCAGAACTGCCCCCGGGTGCCCTGTGTAGCACACGGCACCAGAGCTGACCAGGCTGCCTTCCATCGCACCCGCTCCTGCGGGAGCCCTTCTTCCCTCCAGAGGCCCTGGGCAGGGGAACGGATGGGGTGCAAGGTGTCCAGGCAGGCAAGAGGTGCCCAGGAGGGAAACCCAACCTGGCTCCCCCACCCCAGGGCGGACACTGAGGTCTCCAAGTTTCCGTGGGACTGCGTGTGGCGGCCGGGCGGCAGGGGCCAGCAGGAGGAGGATGCTGAGACACTTCCTCACCAGGACTCACGAAACGCAGGCCCCTCTCCTCTCCCCAGTGTGGACGAGGCTGAGTGTTTAACAAGCTCCCTCAGGTAAGTGGGAGGGACGGAGGATCCAGGGACGTCTCCTATGAGTGCCTGTCCCTTCTGTACCGAGTGAGTGCCGACATCTGCCCACAGGGCCCTTGGTCACCAGCCAAGAACAGGGACCAGGCCGTACAGGAGCTGCATGTCAACAGTTGCTCAAAGGAGCAATCATACAGGGGCCAAGAGTGGCCTGGGCAGCAGGGGAGGTGGCGCGGGGGCAGAAAGGGCCATGTGGCCTTGGAAGAGGGGTCCAGGGTCTCCAGCTTCAGAGGCAGGGAGATGGTGACGAATGGAAAACGTCCCTTCCCTCCAACAGGGTGGACGCCCACACCAGCAGAAACGGGCGCCTTTAAGTCAGAAGGAGCTGTGTGCCTGCCTGCAGGCACCGGGGTCCTCACATCCCACTCAGCCGGCCTCAACCTCTGCTGAAGGCTGAAAGCCGTGGAGCCTCGAGGGAACACACTATGCGGGCTGAGCAGAAAGGGCTTGGTCCCGAGCTGGAAAACCAGGGGGAACAGGGGTGGGCCCAGGCTGACTCACGCCCAACAGCTCAGGGCGGACTTCCAGGGCACCGCATGGCCTCAGCCTCAGTTTCCCTGTCAGTATCATGGAGAGAGGGTGCAAATGATTGGACAAGAGGATCAGTGAACAGTGGCTCACGCCTGTAATCCCAGCACTTTGGGAGGCCGATGTGTTGGATCGCTTGAGTCCAGGAGGTTGAGGCTGCCGTGGGTTGTGACTGCGCCACTGCACTGCAGCGTGGGTGACAGCGTGAGACCCTGTCTCAAAAAAAAAAAAAAAAAAAAAAAAAAGAGTGGACAAGGGGCCAGCCTTTTACTCTCCAGCCTGTTTTTATTTGACCTGAAATCATGCTGTGTTGTCTAAATGAGACTCAATGGGCAATATTTTAAAACAGGAGGCTTCAAGGCAACATGAAGGTGCCCAGTTTCTTTTGAAAAGTCAAAGCCATAAAAACCACAGCCCCGGCCGGGCACGGTGGCTCACGCCTGTAATCCCAGCACTTTGGGAGGCCGAGGCGGGCAGATCACGAGGTCAGGAGATCGAGACCATCCTGGCTAACACGGTGACACCCTGTCTCTAGTAAAAATACAAAAAATTAGCCGGGTGAGGTGGCGGGCGCCTGTAGTCCCAGCTACTCTGGAGGCTGAGGCAGGAGAATGGCGTGAACCCGGGGGGCGGAGTCTGCAGTGAGCAGAGATCGTGCCACTGCATTCCAGCCTGGGCAACAGTGAGACTCCGTCTCAAAAACAAAAAAAAAACTAACTAAAAAAACAAAAAAGAACCCCACAGCCCGACGAGTGGCACTTCTCCCTTAGTTTGTCCCTAAGTCTCCAGTCTCCAGGTTGCCAGAGCCTGCACCCCTCCCCTCCCTATGGTCTCAGGCCGGCCAGCTTCAACACCAGGTCTTCCCAGTTCTGAAAGTACATGCAGGTCTGAGCAACTAACAGCCCTGCAGGAGCTGCAGCTGAGACCCTCAGCACAGACACTCCACTCAGATGTCATCAACACAGCAACTCCATCAGGGTATAACAGCAAGAGGTCAACCCCTTCCCAGGCTCAGCTTCAGGGGACGCCTATGAATGCCACAATTCTGGCCTGTGTCAACCCCAGGGTAGGTCTCCCCTGAATCAAAGCAAACTCACCAAGCCAGGACTTGCCCCTCAAGTCATAAAACAGTTACATCTGCCTTTGCAAAAAGCTCCACTCTCAAGATGGTTCAAAAGTGGCAGACCAGACCCTCTCCCCAGGAAAATACACCTACTGCACGTTATATACAGTTTTACCAAGTTCGCAGAGCCTATCTGCAAACCCCGTGGGAGCATGTGTTTGAAGACGTGTAGCATCCGTGAACCCAGGCCACAAACTCCTACAGCACAGGGTTCCCTAAGTAGCAACCCACAAGTATGAACACCCTCCCCAATATGACCTGCCTGGACAGAGGAAATACAGCGTGAAAACAAAGGGCCCACAACCAACCACGTTCTAATGGTGTTTCCTCATCCAGACTCATCTCCCACCTTCAAAGCCCCATGTGCTGTGCCCAGACATCACTAAATGCCTCACTGGAAAAAACCGACCACCCTGCAGCCAAGACGGACTTTGCAATGGGGCTGCCCAGGAACACCTCCCAGAACAGTCACGTGCCAGGAGTCCTGGACTCCCTTATCCAACCCAGCCACCAAACAGGACAAACTGGTCACCTTTCTGGCCACAATAATCCTGTCAACTGCTGAATGGCTGACTGCTTAAGTCTCAATGATTCTGTAATTCTCAACATGCACATACGCACACCCCTCCAGAACCCCAGTGAGGAACTTATAAGTTTCCCAGTCAGGTCCACACCTGGCTGTTGGGAGTTGCCAGTCTCTGCCCACCAGGACTGGTAACAAAGTTCTTGCTGCACCATGACAAGTAGTCCAGGCTATGTCTCCTGTCCTGAAGGCTGCATGGGGGGTATGGGGTGGGAAGAATGAGCCCGAGGTGGGCTGGTAAGCAGAGGTGGGCAGGAGCGCCCTCCCCCTCCCCTGCTTCTTCAAGGGTAATCTGGCAGAAAGAACACAACAGTCTCTCCAGTGGATAAGAGACACCATGACACAAAACCCCACAGTCCACTCCGCCAGCCGTGGCTGGAGAAACCCCAGCTCCAGCATCCAAGCAGACACAGTCCTGCTGTTAGTGGATTCAGAGTCACTCCGCAGGATCCCAACCAGTCTCAACCTGGAAACCGGCTGCTTAGTTAAAATGTCCTCCCTGTGCCCAGGTGACAGGCTCCAGGGCTCTGGCATCCCTGCTAAGGATGGATTAACTTCCTTAGTCCTATAAAGTCTTATAAGATGTACATTTGGGTGGAAACAACAAGTTGTAAAACGGTAAGATTGTATTCAAAAAAGGAGGCCAGGACATCGGCTTGATTTAAAACAGATACGATCTCAGCGCACACCTCCACTCCCCTGCAAACCCAAGGCACAGGGGAAGCCACAAACCTTTTTCAAGAGAAGATCTAAGCGGGTTCCCCAACAGAGCAAAGACCCAGGGCTGAGACCATCTAAACGGGTTCCCCCACACAGCAGAGACCCAGGGCCAAGACCATCTAAATGGGTTCCCCCACACGGCAGAGATCCAGGGCTAAGACCATCTAAATGGGTTCCCCCACACGGCAGAGATCCAGGGCTAAGACCATCTAAACGGGTTCCCCAACAGCTCAGAGATGCACGGCTGAGAACAGTGCAGAGACCCAAGGCCGAGACGCTCTAAACGGGTTCCTCAACAGCTCAGAGATGAAGGGCTGAGCGGGGCGCCAGCCCAGGCATTCCACAAGGGCTGATTCCGAAACCCTGTTTTCTTATCTGTTACGGGGTGACTAACCGCACCCTCCTGACAGGCGGCGGAGACGACCGCGTGGATCGGCAGCCTCTGGGAGGCGGAAGTCTCTCCAATGCTCCCATCTGGCTGAGAATTTTTGCTTGAACCGCATTCCACTTTGTGTCTTCAACACCCAGTATAGCATCGGCTGTCTAGTGGATCCTCGTATATTTAAGTGAATGGAAAAAATACCACATGTCAAATGCAAAAACATTACAAAAATACACTCAAAGATAAATGTACACTGGGAATTCAGTTGGAAGAATCCACTCACATCCCAAGACTGGGTGAAGAAGCTCAGTTTAATTTTGTTTTTTTTGGTGAGACAAGAGTCTTGCTCTATCACCCAGGCTGTGGTGCAGTGGTGCAATCACAGCTCATTGCAGGCAGCCTTGAGCTCCGGGGCTCAAGTGACCCTCCCTGCCCAGCCTCCTGAGAAGCTGGGACCACAGGCGCATCCCACTATGCCTGGCTAGTTTTTTTTATTTAATTTTTTTTGTAGAGAGAGGGTCTTAAACCGCAGAGCTCAAGCAATCCACCTGCCTCAGCCTCCCAGAGTGCTGGGATTACAGGCTTCAGCCACTGCACCCCATAAGAAGCCCAGGTTAAACAGGGCCTTCGGAAGCAGCCGGTGACCTCCCTCCAGGCTCTAAGGGAGAGCAGGTGGGAGTTGGGTGAGGAGGCTGGAGTGGGAAAATCACGGTGTGGGTTTCTGCTTCTCTACCAATTACCAGCTGTGTGACTACAGGCAGGATATGGATCCCTGGGGCCCCTTTCTTCCCCGGTGGATGGCTAAATGGGGATAATCCCTACCTAGCAAGTCAGTCCCTCCCTGGGGAGGAGGAGCGCGCTGGAGAACATCGCCCCACCATGCCTGGCGCACAGCCCCCGGCGTGACCCTCATAGGCCAGGGCAGTCGCAGCACCTCTGGATACAGAAACACAGTCTTTCCCAGCTAGTTACTAAATCCCAGAGACAACTCCTTAAGTGGCATCGAGACCTGGCCGGCACACCATCTGCCCACAGATCACACAACGTAAGGGCGCCTGCCGTCCCTCCAGGCCCCCCTGGGGCTGTGGGGCGTCGCTTGCCACCCCCGGGCTTTGCCCCCCAACCCAGAAGATAGAAGACTCAGGGTCAGCCTAGAAGAGGCCCCTAAGGCTGCGCCCTGCCCCCCCAGCCCCGACTCGCGAGCTGTCTTGTGCTTAGCTTGACACAGATTTTCCTTCGGGACGGCTTAACCTGTCCAACATCGATACTGCTCAGCCAAAGCTGGGCGATCGATACCCTTCACTGCTGCCTGCGGCCACAGACCCACCATCCAACCGCAGGAAGGGCAGGGCTGGGGGAGGGACAGTTTGTTAAAGCACCTCCTGCCACCTGGGCCCAGAGTGCCAATCACCAAGGGGGCAGTGGTGTGCATGTGAGCCCGAGGGGGCGTTGAAGCTCCCAAAAAGAACCTCTGGTTGCTAAAGCCCAGCAGAGGGGTCGCCAGGGTCTGCCGTGGTGCCTTGAGCCTTAGGGCAGAAAAAGCAGCTCCACTCTTGGTGGGAAAAGGGGCCACCCCCAACACTGCAAGGTAGTGAGTTGAGCGTCAGGGAACAGAGCCTTGGGGCTTTATAAATTAAAGCCAAGTTGGACACAGTGGCTCATGCCTGTAACTCCAGCGCTTTGGGAGGCTGAGACGGAAGGATTACCCAAGATCAGGTGTTTGAAACCACCCTGGGCAACACTGTGAGAGACCCTGGCTCCACAAAAAGTTTTTTTTAAATTAGCCAGGTGTGGTGCCACACAGCTGTGGTGCCAACTTCTCAGGAGGCTGTGGCAGCAGGATCACTTGAGCCCAGGAGTCTGAGGCTGTAGTGAGCTGTGATCATACCACTGCGTCCCAGCCTAGGCAGCAGAGCAAGACCCTGTCTGTAATTAAAACAACAACAACAGCAACAGCAACAGGAGTAGCCGCAAGGCTTTGCAGAGCCTGTGTCAGGTGCTGTACTGGGCACTTGGTAATAAAGGCTTTAACCCTCAACAGCCTCAGGATACAGGTGACATTGTCATTCCTATTCCACAGATTAGAAGACTGAGGCCCAAACACAAGTGCCCGAGGTCACACAGGCTAAGCAAGAGGCAGATATGAGCAGTCGGATGCACCGATCAACACAGTAACAGCTGACACTCGCCAGGGGCTCACCCCATGCTCCACGCCTTCTCAACCCTCACCGGCATCTGTCATTTACCCGTCAGGGGCATGTGGCGGGCATTACAGCATCTCATCCTCACCCTCAACTGCCGGAGGGCCTCTGCATCCTCATCTTACAGATGAGAACACTAGGGTGGGGGTGAGGACGTGATGATTAAAGTGGGAGGGTCTATGTCACCATTAGCACGCACCCCCCCTCACGCCACCTCAGTCCAGCGAACCCAAAGCCACTGTAACACACACCTCCTCAGACACGTCAAGTCCTCCAGCTGGAGAAACCGGTTCCAGAATTGGAAGGCCTGGCTAGAGATGCAGGCGAACACGAATCCACCCATGCCAATGGGACTCTGCATTTGTAAGCCCCTTTAGAAGGGCTCAAAGCACACCTGGGCCAGGCAAGAAGGACCTTCAGGATTCTGCCTGGGGTTAACACAAGGCCCAAGAGAGCAGCCAGGTGACACGTGCCCCGTCCTGCTGGGGAGGTGGCGTAGAGGGGAGATGTCCATTTCTGAGTCACTGGGGTTCTCCATCCAATTCTGGGGCAAGCAAGGCGGTCTCTGGCTTCCCAGGTGGGAAGAGAGACCCCAGGTCTCCTGAAACTGCATCAGCCCATCTTCCCAGGGGAAGGAATTCCTACTCACACTGCTCCCCCCAGTAGAAGGCCCTTCTGGAGTAGGGGAGCCAAGCATTGAAAAACTCCCACCCTGGCCCCCAGGTGACTAGGAAGCTGCTCTGGAAGAAAGCAGAGCCAGGGTCTCAGCTTGGGCTGCACATGGCAGTTACCAGGGGGTTGACACACGGATACCCAGGCTTCATCCCTCCGAGATTTGGCCTGAACTGCTTAGCAGTATGGCCTGGGCACTGGGAGCTTTTAAAGCTCCCCAGGTGGTTCAAAAGTACAGCCAGGAGAGACCTCCGGGCTGGAGGCTCCCCACTTCCTCCACCTGCCTCCCTAGAAACCCCCAAGTCACAAGGACCCACAAAAGCCTCAAGTGCAGCCCAACCCCTTCTTTCCACAGATGATTTTAGGTGCAGGTGAGGGTAAACCACAGGCCCTCTCCAGCACCAGCCCTGCCCTCATCTACAGCTCCTTCCTCCAGGCCTGGACTCTGCCCCAGCCTCCTGGGGGCAGCTCTCACTTCCCCTCTGAACTTCTGATTCCAGACACAGGGTGGGCATGGGAGTATGGATGCAAGGGAGGCATCAGGTTAGGAGGGGCAGGTGGACTGGCCTCAGTGACAGGTGGACTTTGGAGCAGACGGGAGAATCCCCGGCAGACGGGATGGCCCATGCTAGGACAGGGACGTGGCCAAACGCAGGAGTAGCGAGAACGGCGTGTGGTTTCGTCTGGCTGGAGCCGAGGGCGTGAGAGAAGAGGCTGGTGGGGAATCAAGAGCTGCAGAAGCAAGATTAAAAGGCCCCCGAGTGTGCGTTTGGCAGGCGTGCAAAGGGCTGCTTTTGGCCACGCTCCTGTTTTATCTGTCTCTACACCTCCCAGCAGCAAGCACACGGCTGGGTTCAGAGGAGGAGCTCAATAAATTCTCATTGACAGGGACACTCAGAAACATCACCTTTCAGGCTGTGGCCTCAGCCGGGGGAGAAAGGCCAGCATGCGGAAGTGAAGCCAGCACCACGGCGTCCCACACTGCACTCGGTGAGGCCACCGAGATCTGAGACTCCACGGGGGTAGGAATTAAAGCCAGGCGGCCAGGCTTCAGCACAGCCACCAAGCTGAAATGTCACCTGCAACATGGATCTCTGCAGGTTAAAAAAACAGCTCTCCCGGCACACCAGGAAAGGGAGGGGAAGCCCTGTGGTTTTAGAGGACCCTGCTGCTGCCACAACAGAGACAACTGACATGCTACCCAGAGAGGGTTCCCATCCAACCCTGGCCCGATCCGGGGTTTGATCCTTGGACTTCGAGTAACCCGGGCTGGGAATTCCAAGGCTTCAAATGGGGCCAAGAAAAACCGGCCCTGCTAGCCGACTCCACAAGCCCCTGCGAGTTCCTGGGGGCAGGGAAAAGGTAGCAGCCAGCCCTCTAGCTTACCAGCGTGAAAAGTGGGAAGCACCAGCTCCAGCCCCTCAGCTCGGGGCTCCGAGCCCAAAGGCCCCCCAGTCCGCCTCCTTCAGAGCAGGGGAGGACAGACAGTACCTGCTCCAGGGGGCTCAAGGGGAATTTGGGGATTCCAGGGGTTGGGGGGATCTCTAGCTCAGAGGTGCAGGACCCCAGTCTGCCACAGAGTGGCGCTGTGCAGACTTGGCTCTTCCTCTGGCCGGCGATGCTGAGCCCACAGGCGGGCTTGGCTTCTGCTCTGAAACCACAAGGCACTCAGATCTGCAGCCCCTGAACTTCCCCCAGAGACAGGGAAGTGACTGCTGGAGGGGAGGGCTCATCGGGGCCATCGGAAGAGGCTTCCTGCTATGAGCGCGGTGTCCGCCCCACGCCGGGCCCCAAGCCTCAGTTTGCCCCTTGTTCCTACCCCCAGCCTGTATGTTAGGATCAGCTGGGGAGCTCTGACAACCCCCAGACGCGGGTCAGGAACCCAGAGGCTGTGGCTTAACTGGACTTGCAAAGTCCTGGCCAGCAGCAGTTTTAGAACACCGAGTTTGGAGACCTACAAGCCCCTTTGAACTCTGACACTCCAGGATCCTAAAAACTGTCCCAAACAGCTCAGAGCCTGCGCCACAGTGGACACCTTGTTGCCTTCCTTGTTTTGAGCTCAGCCTCACTGTGCCTAGAACCAGGCCTTTCCGACCTCCCTTCTCCCAAGGCAGGCCTGACCCTAGGTCACCAGAGGCTCCTGGCCGGCTCTCACCAGCTCTGGCACGGCACCGCCCCCAAGGCTCCAGGAAAGCAAACTCCAAGCGTCAAAACCGTGGTTGGCTCCAAGGCTTCCCCCGCTTCCCCTCCTGGGTTTGGGGTCTGCTGCCAGAGTGACAAAAGCCATCCTCGCACCCGGGCCGCAGGAGACCAGGAATGCTGCCGACACGAGGCTGGCTGTCTCGGAAAGTCTCTTAGGAAGCACCGAGGTCACTGCTCTCGCAAGCCAGGGCCTCTTCCAGCGCTCCCGAATCTACCTGGGCGGGGCGGCTCCCTGCACAGCCGGCGGCCGGGATGACACACGCCGCCGTCGGAGCCTGCGCCCTGGGTCCCTCACCTGTGGCGTGGCGGCTGAGTCAGGCACAGCCAGTGCCTCAGGTTCTGCCGTCCCTGCTGGCGGAGGCGGCCGTAAACACAGGGTGAGCAACACTGAAGTGCCCCAAGCTTAAGCAACACCGAGGGAGGCCGGGGAAGGCTGCTCACCTGGGTTCCCCCGCTTCCACCCCTGCCGGGCGGCGGGAACACGGAATCCCAGGCGAGAGGACGAGACGGCCAACCAGGGGGCACATTTCACAACGCCCCACTAAGACCTTCTCTCTGCCCCTTTGTCCCCCGCCTCCTGGAAATCGGCTTAGGCGGGTTCGCTCCCACCCGGAGTGCGGCTGGGCCTTTTGTTCAGGCGCCTTTTACAAAAGGAGCCCTCTTTCCATTTGGTGGCCCCGCTTTTTGTTTCCAAACCCCAACCTGTGTGGCCGCTACCCCTCAGGCCCCAGATAAGGCACCGCAGGGGGGAGCAAGGGTTTAGTGTGTTTTAAACGCACTTTGCACAGACAAAGGCTAGTTTGTAAGAGCCAAACCGACTCAACTCCGGCTGGCATCCACCGCCCAGCTGGGAACCCGGCAGGTGCTCCCCCACCGCCAGCACGCTGCCCTCGGAACTCAGACGGGCACTGCGGCCAGGCCCCCGGCCCACCACGTGGAAAGGGCGCAGCCTCCACTCCCCCATCTAATGGGGGTGTCGCGGTATCCCTTCCCCCGATCTGAGAACCCCCTCCCTACGGCCTGCGCCTCGAGACTCCACCGCACATTTCTAAGTGGCCCCCTGGTCCCCCACCCGGCGCTGGGGAGGGGAGGCGGGAAGCTGGGGGTGGGCGGGCGCAGGGAGGGTAAGCTCCACTCCTGCTCCGCCTCCATGAAGGGAATTTAATTAGCCTGCTGGAGAGGCGGGCGGGCGGCCGAGGAGGTGTCTCTGGTGCTGCAATATAATTGAATCGGCTCCACTCGGTCGGGCCACTCGCCGCCCATCAGCGCGGCCGCAGGGCCCGGGAGGGCTGCGGGGGGGAGGCGCATCCAGGCGGAGCAGGAAGGGCCGGGGAGGGAAAAAGGCCAGCGCGGGTGGGGGGCGGCGGATGTGCAATCCGTCTCCCACCTCCGAGGCTGGGGCAGCCATCTTCTGCGGGGGGGGGAGGGGAGGGGCAGAGAGCCGCTCCGCCGGGGGTGGGGGAGAGAGAGAAGAGAAGCGGCCGAGCCCGTGGCGCGCCCTTCCTCGGGAAGCAGGGCGTGGGGGTCACAGACCCGGGAGGCTGCAGTCCCGCCCTCCCGACCGACCAACTCCCTCGAGACGAGGGGTCGGGGAGGGGGAGGGGAGCAAGACAAAAACCCTAACCCGCGCGGCCCCAGTAGCGAGCCCCCACCTTCCTTGGCCGTCGCCACCACCTGCCACGGGGGCGCACAGCCACCCCCATTCGCTCTCTCCCGCGTCGCCACAAAGTTTTCATTCCAGCTCTCCAGCGCCCGCAGCTCTCGGAGACTCCCCCCGCCACTCCCATCCCCCCACTTTATCTGCCCTCTAGCCCGCACGCACTTACTCACCCGCCCATCCCCCGCTGAGCGCACTCCTGAGCCCAGAGCCCCCGATTCCCCGCCCGCAGCCAGGCCGCCCAGGCTGCGACCCGCGGGCGGAGAAAGGGGGTGGCCTTTGGTCGCCTGCCCGCCCTCCGGCTCTTATCGCCACTCACACTCCGGGGAAGTTGCCCGGGAGCCGTTGGCGGCCGCCCCCACGGAACCCGCGAACTTGCAGGAGGAGACTGCGGTGGGGGGAGGGTGGAGGACCCGCGTCCCCGGCCGGGTGCGGCGTGCTCACCTTTCATGCCAGGGCCCCGCAGCTCCGCCTCGGCTGATACATGCTGGAGCCACCGTCGCCCAGTGTTTGTCTAAACTGCTTATCTCACCCGGGGCTGCTCGGCGGCGGCAGCTCGGGCCGCTGGGGAGGTGGAGCTTCCGGGGCCCCGGCCAAGAAACACCTGCTGCTGTCGCCGCCGAGGACACACCCAAACGCAACGCCGCCCACTCCCGGGCCACTGGCTCGCTCCCGGCTCCCTGACCTCAGCCAGCGGGAGGTGTCGGGTTTCAGCCGCAAACACACAGGCGCGCGCGCGCGCGCACCGACGGGCGCCCGGGTCCACCCGCCCAGGCACACGCCCCTCCCCGGCCCGGCCGGCCAGGTGAGCCGAGGACACCAGCGGGGCCGCGGAGGTGGCACCCCCATACTCTCGGGAGCCCCTGGCTGGACTGCTCGGGGGTCCCTGAGACCTTGGTGGCTAAGACCGGCCACTTGACTCTAAAAGTAGTGGGCAGCCACAGCACCCTCGCCACGTGAGCCGAGCCCTGTCTCGCAGCTGCGTCCCGGGAGCCTAGAACAGTGCCTGGCACAGAGCAGGCCCAATAATGGGCGAACGGGTAACTCCGTGTCCTGGAGGCCTTTTGGAGAACAACTTTCTGGGCGCCGTGGGGTGGGGGGAGGCGACACAAAATAGACTGTGTACCCAAGCCCCACCCCCCATGCCTGACCTTATTACCCCAACTAGAAAAGGCTGAATACTAAGAACTTGGCCTCAAAATTCCATAAGGCACCCCATCCCCCAGTTTTAAGTAACTTTTGGGAAGGCCACAATGCAGGCCGCTGCGGGGGGTGTTTTTTAAAGAACCCACGGCCCAGGGGCTGGAGAACCCACGGAGGCGCCGCTCCGCCAGGGGGATCATTAAGTAGCTGGGGTTGCGGTCAGAGGCGAGGTCGCCCGCCTCCAGAAACTGGCACGACCCATTGCGCTTCTGGCCCCAGCGCAGCGCCTCCCCATTCCTGGCACCCCCCCCCCCCACCCTACCTCACCCTGGCACTTGACTGGAATGACTCAGGGAGCGTCCTGAAATTCCTGGGCACCCACAGGCGGCGCGGAGAGGGACTGAAGGCCCCAGCCTTCCCACCCCCCCAGCTCCGCCCACCCCGCCCCACCCCGCCCCCACCCCATCGCGGCAGGCGCGTCCCCAGGAAGCTCCGGGTTAAAGGGGCGGGCCTCCCCTGCCGCCTTCTGGCGCCCTGGGCTGTAACCCCCCCCCCGCCGGTGGCTCCGAGGCCCCGGGGTCGCACCCTCCTCATCCTCTTCCAACACCCCTCTGATCTAGCGTGTTCCTACTTCTGAGCCCTGGGGCAAACCAGCACCCCCTGGGCGGCCGCCCCAGCGCTGCGCTGCGGGTTTCGACTTTCAGCCCCCTCGTGCCTGCCCCAAACCTGCCCCGGGACATGCCCGCGCCAGGCTTGGCAGGCGCGCACGCTGCCGCCCCGCGGGCCCGCCTCCCCCGCCTTCCTCCCTCCCTCTCCCCGCGCCAGCCCGGATTGCGACGGGAGCGAGCGCTGGGCGCCTGCCACCCCCCATCCATCTGTTCCCAGTGACGCTGGCGGGCCTACAGCGTTCGGGGCCCGCGCCAGCGGGGAGCAGAACCAGCCTGTGTGCCCTCCGGGGGGCAGGGTCTGGCGGGCGCCTTCAGGCCCCGCGCTCCCCGCTCCACCTCCGACCAAGCGCACGCCGGGGCCCGGGGGTGGGGGCGCACGCGGGCCGGCCCCCCGCCTTGCACAAGGCTCCGGGCAGACCACAAACGAAAAGGGAAACGGACCGGCGAGGCCGGGTTGGGCCGTTACTAGCTCCTACCTGCGGACGCTGGCCGGCCCTGGCACGGCGCGGGGGTGCTGCTTCCCCGCACGACCCGCCAGCTCACCGACGGCGCCCCCCCTCGCGGCCTTGGCCGGACGCTATAATTTACGCACCACACGGTGGCTCGGCCGCGCGGCCCCGGGTAATTTATACCCGCACTGGCCGGCGGATTCACCCGGCCCCAGGCGGCCCGGGCTGGGAGGGGGAGGGGGAGGGGGAGGGGCGCCTCCTCCCCCGCTGGGAGTCACGGGCGGGGGGAGGGGAGGATAGGGAGGTGTTAGGAAGGAATGGACGACGACTGGCCCGGAGCCTTAAAAACAAAATTCACCTCCGGGACTGGCCCAGCCCCTTTCCCATCTGGATTACAGGCTGCGGGGGGAGGGGAACAGCATGCAAATGAGCCTCTCGCACCTGGCCGGGAGCTGCCTCCGGCCTAGTTCTCCAGGTAGACACCTAGGCCCCACCTTCAGGTCTCTCACTGGGACACGGTGCCACCACCTACTCCCTTCTTCCTTGGAGAGGCCCCTGGGCCAGGGGTGAAGGTGGGGTTAGGTTTCTCCACCTGTTTGAGCAGGACCACGACGGCCAACCACAAAAACATGTGGAGCGGCCACTGGGAGGTGCATCACTCGGCTACTTTTTAGAGCCGGCCAATCCCTCCGGCGTATACATCTAGCTCCCTTGGATTGCGAGATGGGTGGTCTGGTCCCGTTTCACAGATGAGGAAGTTGAGGCCCTGAGTTGCTCAAGATCATGTGCACACAGGTGACATGCAAGCTGCGCCCCAAACTGCTCACACCTGGAGTCTCTCCCCTTCCCAACCCAGTAGGCCTGCGGGAGCGAGGCGCTGCCGGACACCCCGGCAACCGCCGAGGGGCAGCAGCGAGCCGCTCTGTGAGTCCTGGCCGGGAAACGCTGGCGGCCACCAGGCGGGCTGGCAAGGGGGAGATGGATGACACTCACTGTCAGTGCGCCCGGCCCCCGGAAATTAGTAATCCGGAGCACGGCCTCCGAGTTTAAGGGTGGGAATTGCTCTCCTGCAGCCGAGGCGCTCCTCGCTAACGAGGTTTGTCGCTTGACTCCTAATTTCCCAGCACTGGGGCTAAGGCTGGCCTCCCTCCATTTCCCTCCAGGCCTGCTCCTCCTCCTCTCTCTTCCTAAACAGCGCCCTACCCACAGCCCCGCGCCCCCAGATAGTGCGAGCCCTTCCTGGGCACAGCTCTCCTTCCCTGGACCTCCTCCCCACCCTCCACTCCCATTTGCCTGGAAGGAGCTAGGTAAGTGCCAGGGCCAGGCCTACGGGGGCACCTCCCAGAGCAGGACACCTGCCCTGAGGATGCTGCATGCAGTGCTCCTTACCACGGACTGTCCTTTGTGCCAAGGCAACAGGATGCTGGTGGCGGGTGCGCGTTTGCTCACACCCTGAGGCCCCTGCCAAGCTAAACTGTGCCTCCAAGAGCGGAAGGCAGGCTCCCAGCCCCTCACCTGGCTCAGGTACCTGCTTCAGTGACACCTAGGTGCAAACTCTAGCCCTACCTCCGCAAGCCCTGGAACCTATCAGACCTGCACCACAAAAGAGATTTAAATTTTAAAAGCTTTCCTAAGGGCATGGTAGCTCACGCCTGTAATCCCAGCACTCTGGGGGGATATTGCTTGAGATCAGGAGTTCGAGACCAGCCTGGACAACATGGCAAAACCCTGTCTCTATTAAAAACAAACAAAAAAAAATTAGCCCTGCATGGTGGCGTGTGCCTGTAGTCCCATCTACTTGGGAAACTGAGGTAGGAGGATCACTTGAGCCCAGGAGGCAGAGGTTGCAGTGAGCTGAGCTTGTGCCACTGCACTCTAGCCTGGGCGACGGAGTGAGACCCTGTTTCAAAGGAGAAAAAAAAAAAGCTTTCCATCTCAGATGAATATGAGACACCTTAAACCTACTCCCTGAGCTAGGAACTAAGAGGGGTGTCTGGAAGCGTGAGGACTAGGAGGATCCACCAGAAAGAAAGGGACGCCTTGAACCACAGAGGGTGGGTGGTTTTTCACTCAACAAACACACTAAACCCTGGGCTGTGTTTCACACTTGGTTTTCCAGAAACAAAACTGAAAATTCCAGTAAGCCTTCAGCAGGCACCTCAGAGAGGCCAACGTTAGCTGGGTGTGATGGCACAAGCCTGTGGTCCCAGCTACTCGGGAGACTGAGGCAGGAGGATCATTTGGGCCCAGGAGTCTGAGGCTGAGGTATGACTGTGCCACTGAACTCCAGCCTGAGCCACAGAGCAAGACCCTGTCTTTTTTTTTAAAAGGGGCGGGGGGCGGCAAGGGACAGACAGCAGAGGGCAGACGCTGACAGAGGGGACACTTCAAGGCAGCAAGGAAATTTGGAAGGCATGGGGGCGGGATGACAGCACAGACCACCACCACCACCACCACTGCCTGGGCATCAACCTGGACCAGGTCAGGTGCTCAGGGGTGTGGGCACCACCCGTGACTGTCCCAACCCCACTAAGTCTTAGCACAGGGCCCAGCCTTGGCAGAGGATAGATCCTGGACACGTTCTTTCTGGTTCTTGCTTCCTCTAGGGCTCAGCAGGACAGCACACAGCCTAACCCAAGGTCCTTCTCCATCCTGGCCAGTTGCTCCTAGCACATAGGAACTGCACGTCACCTTCATTATGTTGCCTGGGCACCTTGTTCAGCGCCTGCATCCGCAAGTAAGTATCAGGGACCTGGATGTCCGTGGGCCAGGAGGTAAAGATCACCTCTGCCATTCACCAAGCACCTAACAAGAGCCAGCGCTGCTCAGCGCATGTCACTGGAAGCCCTCCCGGCCCTGCAAGGCAGGCAGTGACCTCCATTACACAGCCCGAGTGGGGAGACCTGAGAAGGTTAATTGGCCTGCCTCGGGCACACACATTCCAGCACGAGTCTCATCCAGACGTGGCTCTTACACCTGGCATCATGTCTCAGTAACCACCTGCCATGGTCACTCTGATTATTAAGAAAGATACACCTGCAGGGGTACGACAGGTCTCAAGCGCTTTCAGGTCTATGCTCTTACCTCTGGGCAGCTGTCCGGTGCCTGAAAACCATTTTGGTTGGGGGCTGGGGGAGGGGGCCGTTAGCTGCCTAGAGCTGAGCACCCTGGGATTCACCCAGCTCCCCTGCATGCACAGCCCACCCTCCCCAAGACTACCAGCCCTGGTGCAGAGGCAAGGGGCGGGGGGCTAAGTCCACAGAGTGCACTAAATCCAGGGGGCACGAAGGGCTGAGGGGTAGAAGGCTGCCCAACTACCCCATCTGCCCTCAGCCCCCCCAGCCCTGCCCTATGCATCGGTGAAGGTGCACACACCCACCACTTAGATTCCACCCTCCTCTTTCTGTTTCCTGCCCTGCTATCACTGGCCCAGAAATCCTCCCCGTTCTTCAAAGCCGGGCTTACATCTTATCTCTCGCAAGAAGCCTTTTCCCATCCCTGCCTCTGGAATTCATCTCTCCAGGTTGTGTCCTACTCTTAGATAGCGATCACACAGTGCAGTGGGTCTTAAATCATAGGGGGGAGTCATACAGATCCCCAGGTCCCTCCCCTTACTGAGCCAAGATCTCCAAGCAGAGCCTGAGAAGAAGCATCCTCCACCAGCCGCCCTGCAGGCCGGGCCACAGTGTGTCTGCTGGAGTCCCAGACTCGCTGCTCCAGAGTGGCAGTGGCGGCCTCAAGGGAAGAGGGCCCCCTGTCTCCTAGCAGGGACACAGTCCCTAGCCCCTGGGCAGGATTTAAGATTTAACCCAGATCTGCTGATTGGATAAAGGCTGGAGGGAGAGAGGGGAAAGCAGTGCCCACCTCTCCCTGCCTGCCCCTCTTGGGGAGGAAACAGATTCACCAGGGATGCTGAGGGAGCCCCACTCCTGCAGCTCAGGTGGCCCTCAGTAGCCCAGGTCACCTCCAGGGGAAAAGGAAAGGGTTAAGGCCCGGCTAACTCCCTTTGAGGAGTTTTCCTCTTAACCCCAGGCTGCCCCACACTTCCTGCCCTCTCAGCGCCTGGTTCCAATCCGCACCCCGCACACAGCTGCACTCCTTTACAATCAGTTAACAGCTGTTTTGCATAGATTTTCAATTCTAATTGCCTCGCTTTGTGAGCGCCGCCGAGCCCTGGTGAATGGGGACGCCGCCACCGCGGCTGGAAAGCGGGCGGGAGAGGGAGTAAAAGGAAGCCGTGTGCGTCGGGACTGCTGGCTTTTATTTTTCTAAATCAGAAAAGAATACCCCTGCTACCAACCGCCCCCCAGCTCCTGCCTCTCCTACTGGAGCGGGGAAAGCTGAAATGGGTGACCCCACCTCTGGAGAGGCACCCACCTTATGACCTGGGCTCCCGGACGCCAACCCAGATACAGGTCCCGGAGGGCAGCTTCCAGCTCCAGAGCTGGCCCAGGAGCCATGGCTCTCCTCCCTCCTGCAGCTCCCCTCCCCCTCCCCCTGCTGCCCTCCTCCCCCACCCCCCCCCACCCCAGGCTCTCCAGTATCCAGATATGGGAAGCTAATTGGACAATAAAGTTGAACAGCAAGGAAACGCACTCTCTGGAGACAGCTGGCATCTATAAAAGAGAAATATTTGCATTTAAAACCTTTAAACTTTATATGGCGGGGCCAGGCCGAGGCAGGGGAAGGGGGCTGGGGGAGCAGCGCTGAGACCCTTGATGGGGGGCAGAGAATCCTGGGAGTTTTGGATGCTTCTGCCACCAGTGAGCACCCCCCACACATACCCCTTGCCCTGTTACTGTCTGGGAGGCAAGTTGGCCCCTGCTAGCCAGACAGCCCTGGCCAAGTGTAAGTGTCCCAGGTGTCTGAAATCCTGGGAAGAGCTTGCGTCCACTTGGGCTGCCACAGGCAAGCCACAGGGATCCCTGGGCATCCAGGCTGGGTCCCGCACCCTAGTGGTGGGCCTGGCTCAACTGCTGTCCACAACCTGTCCCTCTCCCGGGTCACCCAGAAGCTCCAGGACCCAGTGACGGGCAGACTCAGTGGCAAAGTAGCCCCTTCCTGGCAAGGAGACGTTCTGCCAGGAGCCGCCTCTGGTGGCCTGAAGCCCTCTGCCCCGTCCCCTGCACACCCAGACAGTGCAGCTGTGTGAGGGCACCTGACCAGGTCCGCGTTCAGGTTGGGGGGGGGGCATCACTACACTGCATGGAAGAGGTTGTGGAGCTCAGAGAAGTCCGCCCTGCCTTCCCAGCGCTCCTGCTGTCTGGGGTGGGGATGCCAGGTTTTCATTTCCTCGCATGCCTAGTTCCCATTTTTCATATTTGAGAGAAACCTGGCCAAATTTTCCTACTGTCAACATTGGTGGTGTAAAGCCGGGAGAGCATGTGTTCCGGAGTGGTCTGATTTTAGCAGGCTTTTATAAAATCGCAGCGCGCTGAGAACCCCGTCTACCTGGCAGGCCTGCTGGAGTGGGCTGTGCCACGGCAGACTTCAAGGGCAGGAGCCGAAACTTCTGTGGTGTAGGTGAGGAGGAGGACAGGGGCTGGCGGCCAAGCCCGATGGGCACATGGGTAGCTTTCAACGATGTCACCTGAACAGAAACCACAGCAGAAACAGGTCCAGTTCACTGGCAGCAGTCAGAGGGGAGCAGGGTCTCCTCCTTGCAACTTTTCTTCCCATCAGGAAACTACCTACAGTCCAAGCAAGGCAGTCTCAGCTCCTGGGCCACCAATGAGCCCAGCCCGCTGTTTGAGGCTTCTGATCACCTACAATGCGGTATTCAGTTTGTCTGGCTCCCTACGGGCAGCACCCTCTCTACCACTTACCTCTAAAAACACCCTGAGGCCAGACGTGTTAACCCCATTCAGTGACCACCCAGACAGCAAACGTTAAAATGTGGCTTTGGAGAGCACAGCCGGTGGCCCCCCCAGGGGTGCAGGGGGAGGATGGACGTGGGAGTCAAGCTGCAGGACTGGGCAAATCTCCACCCACTGCGCACCCGTTTCCTTAGCCGCTGCCCTGCAAGCAATGTGTCCCCTGCCCCCACTTTGGTGATGACCAGACAAGACAATAGAGAGAGCCATAGCCAGTGCCTGGGCCACGGCTGGAGCTCAGAAGCATTCCCTTACATTTGCTGTGCGGAGGAAGTGGAAGGGCGGCAGCACATACAAATAAAGTTTTACGAGGAAGCACTTCTCGGCGCCAGAGCAGACGGGCAGGGAGGTCGGTCACTTAGACCACTTCTGCCCTGGGACATAGGGCCTAGAATGAGAGCAGCGGAACTCTTTTTTCCTCTGACATTAGGATGGGCCTTGGAATGTCACGCACACTCCAATAATCACACCAGCAACTTGCGTGAGCCCAGTCCCTGCCGGCCCCTGGCTGGTCACTAGGCAAGGGGAGCAGGACAGCGGGTGGCGCCCAGCCGGCCACCCAAGTCCCTGGCTTCTGTAAGTGTGAAGATACTGATAGCAGGCCGGGTGCGGTGGCTCACATCTGTAATCCCAGCACTTTGAGAGGCCGAGGCGGGCGGATCACGAGGTCAGGAGATGGAGACCATCCTGGCTAACACGGTGAAACCCCGTCTCTACTAAAAATACAAAAAACTAGCCGGGTGCGGTGGAGGGTACCTGTAGTCCCAGCTACTCGGGAGGCTGAGGCACGAGAATGGCGTGAACCTGGGAGGCAGAGCTTGTAGTGAGCGGAGATCATGTCACTTCACTCCAGCCTGGGTGACAGAGCGAGACTCCATCTCAAAAAAAAAAAAAAATTATACACACACACACACACACACACACACACAAAAAAATACTGACACACCCTGTCTGGCTTTCTTCAGAGAAATATATATATATATATATATATTTTTTTTTTGACAGAATCTCACTCTGCTGCCCAGGCTGCAGCACAGTAGTGCGATCATAGCTCACTGCAGCCTCGACCTCCTGGTCTCAAGGATCCTCCCGTCTCAGAAAGTGCATCTTTAAAAACTATCAAATCAGCCCATATGACCGTCAACGGGGGAACAGATAAACAAAATGTGGTCTCTGTGTACACTGGAATATTATTCAGCCACAGAAAGGAATGGGTCCTGATACACAGTGAGGCACGAAACATACCTTCACGTCCACGTATAACCTTGTACGGATGTTCCTATCAGCATTGCTCATCATAACCAAAAAGTGAAAACCTACATGTCCATCAGATGATGGATAGATGAAGAAAACATGGTTTATCCATACAGTGAGTGGACTGTTACTCAGCCATAAAAAGGACTGAGGTGCTAATCCACGCCACAACACAGATGAACCTTGAAGACACGATGCTGAATGGAAGAAGCCAGACACACAAGGGGGATTCTATTTGTATGAAATGCCCGGAACAGGCAAATCCAGTGACAAAAAGCAGATGAGTGGTTGCTCAGGGCTAGGGGAGGGGAGTGGCTGCTAATGGACGTGAGTTTCCTTTTGGAGTAGTCCTTTTGGTCCCTCTCTCTTGCCCCTGCCTCTGCCACGTGATGTACTGGCTCCCCCTTTGCCTTCCCCCATGATTGTAAGTTTCCTGGGGCGTCCCCAGAAGCTGAGCAGATGTGAGCACCATGCTTCCTGCAGGGCCTGCAGAACCATGAGCCAATTATACCGCTTTTCTTTACAATTAGAAAGAAAAAAGAAAATGATTTGGACCAGGACAGAGACGAGGGCTGCATATTATGAATGTACTAAATGCCACTGAACTGTACCCTTTAAAATGGCTAATTGTATGTTACATGAATTTCACCTCAATTAAAAACAATCCAATCTGGGCTAGGCCCAGTGGCTCACACCTGTAATCTCAGCATTTTGGGAGGCCAAGGAGGGAGGATCGCTTGAGCCCTGGAGTTCGAGACCAGCCCAGGCAATATAGTGAGACTCCATCTCTACAAAAAAATAATAATAATAAAAAAATTAACCAGGCATGGGGGAAGATGTCTGTGGTCCCAGTTACTCAGGAGGCTGAGGTGGGAGGATTGGCTTGAGCCTGGGAGGTTGAGCCTGCAGTGAGCCATGATCGCACCACTGCACGACAGCCTGGGTGACAGAGTGAGACCCTGTCTCAAAACAAAAAAATCCAATCTGAAGGCCTCTGCCTGTCCCTGGGAGAGGCCAGATGCAGGGCAGGGCCTGCAGTTTCCAGAGAAGCCTCAAGCAGACGTGGCCTTAAAGAAGCATCCCCTGGAAACTCCCTTTCAGGCTGTGCGGATGACCCTTGGGCACTGGGGGCTGAGCAGTCACGAGCGAAGCCAGTGATGACCCAGCACATTTTGCTTCCAGGGAACTTTCCCCACTCGGCGTCTCTCCCCCTTCCATGGACACGGTGCCCTCTCTGTGGACCCAAGCTCTGAGACGGAGGAGTTCACAATGTCCCCTCCCCCAGCTGAGCTCCTTCAAAGCTGCAGGCCTGTTTTTGTCCTCACCGACAATTCTCCCATGCAGGGGAAGGGCGGGCCTTACCCCCTGGTGAGCTCTGAGCAGCTGGAGGTCGGGACACTGAAATGAACACACCTGTCTCCAAGCAGGGCTGCAAGGCAGCTCCTGCCACCTGACCACTCGGCTGGAAAGCGGCCAGCTGTGACCCTGGCAGGCCTGGAGGGGATGGGATGGCAGCCCAGGCAGGGGCACAGGGAAGCAAGGCCTGCAGAGGTCACCAGCTGGCCACGGAGCCCCCCCACCGGTCCCAGACCCCTGACCTGAGGCCAGTGTGTGGGCCCCTGTGGGGGAGGGCAAGGGCAGCCCCTGTAACCAGGCACATCTCTGGCAGCAGTGACTACACTTCCACCTGCTGAGCCTGGACACCAGTGGACCAGAAATCTGGGTGATTCACTCAAAAGCCCGGGAGGAAATGTCCTTCATAAAGATTAACCGGCTGTCTTCAGGCAGGGTGAGGGGCTTTCCTCTGGATTCCTGGTCCATCCACTGGCTCAGAGGACAGCCACACCCCAGGCCCCCACCAAGGCCACCACCCAGAGATGGGCTACATGCCCAGAGAGCACCCAGGAGGGCAGGTTCTGGAGCAGCGGGTCACCCTAGGCCCAGGACAGATGTGGGTCAGGCAGGGATCCGGCAAGGTCAGGGGAGCTTGCTCACACCAGGAGACCAGGAGCGGTTCTAGAACCCCAAGGTGACCAGGGCCCAAGGGTCTCCATTAGCCCTCAAGAAGCCTCCCAGGGATCCTTAGAAACTTTTATTTCTGGGTCCCTGTTCCCTGATTTTCTACCACACGTCAAAAGCCTTCGAAGTTCTTTTCCGTATCAAGTAGCATTGGCTGGGGACACGCAGGCCTGTGAATCAGTCCACACGCTGCTCCCGCCCAGCCTCCTCCCTGCCTGGCCCCTGCCTGGCCCCTGCCTTGGCCTCCAGGCAAGCCCCCTGGGCACTGTGTGCTGCTAACCCAGCCCTGGCAGCAGCCATGGTTGCTCAGAATCAGCGTTCGTTGAGTGCCTACTGTGCCCGGCCTTCTGCCTTCATCCTTGCTGCAAACCTATGAGAGGCCAACTTCCCTGGACGGTGGGGCTGGGATCTGAACCACGGAGGAGCTTCTTCTAGAACTGCACTCTCTCTTCCCCCAGGCCCGTCTTATCCCTCTCCCTCCCCGCTGCCTCCCAGTGCTCCTGACAAATGTCTTGATTAATAACCTACTGCCTGTCATTAAAATCACAACTGTCACTCGGACAATCAAGTCCCAGTTGCCTTTATCACTCGCACTCTCGACAAGCGATGCACGCAGACAGAGGAGACCCTGGTGTCCAGGGCAGCCCCGCCCTCACCCACCGCAGGATAGACGGGCCCTGGGGACGTGGGGTCAAGGCCTGCGCCTCAGCTCCCTAGCTCAGGACGGCTGCAAGGAAGCCTCTGCTCCGGCTCTTGTTGTGTTTATGTCTTTATAATTTGGTCTCACAAATTAAAATAATCAAAAAGGAAAGTTTAGATGGACAAAGTTGTTTTCATCGCGGGAAGCTCCTGGTGTGGAGATTTTTAGCCAGCTGCCTGTGACCCTTCTGGGTGTCTGCGGGCCCCGCGCTGAAGGTGAGCGTGGAGGCAGTGGGTCCCCAGGTCATCCCCCGCCTTGATTTCTACCTGATTGCCTCGGCTCTGCCTCTTCCCAGGGAGCCTCTTCCCGCCTGGCCTTCCTCTGGCCTATGTCTTCGAGCTCCCATCCTGAAAGGCCTCCTCTCCACCAGCCTGGCCCCTGCAATCCCTCCCGGTACCGGTTAAGTTGCTCCTACGTTCCCTGACTGCTGTGGGTCTGGCAGACACCCGTGGCTGCCCCACCCCTGCTGCCTCCTCTCCTGGGGCTGCTCCCCTCCCACCCCTCAGACGGCACCTCTCTCGTCTTCCTGGTGGGCACCTCTCCCTCAGCCTGCCTCTGGGGCTCCCACGAGCCTATTTCCCCTCCGAGACTCCCTCCTGGCCCTCACGACTGCACGAGGGGCGTCTGGAAGCGTCTCACAGTCTCTCTAGACTCGCCCAGCCCCACCACCCTTCCTTGGGCCTGCTGTATCCTCCCCCAGCACAGCCCCATCTCCTTTATTCAAACCCTGACCTCTTCCTTCAAGCCCTGGCTTAAAATTCTGCCTCCTCCAGGGAGTCCTCCTGGATGGCAGCTCTAACCCCCACTGGTGGAAGCCAACCTTCCCTCCTCCCACCCAGGGGTTGCTTTGGCATTCTCGCTTTCTTCCAGGCGCTCACTGAGCTGAGCGGTTGGAGAGGAGACTGAGCTAAATGAAATCAAGAAGCCCCTAGGAGGACACAAACCCTCATCAGCGCCAAACAGCCCTCCTGTCCCCAAAATAAACCCAGCCAAAAAAGGATGCGGGAATCTCCTGCAGGATCCGCACCACGCCGTCTTGTCCTGGATTGCTAAGTGCCTCTCCCCAGTTGACAAGGATGGGTTTATTTCATCAGCCGTCAGAGTCCCTACATCTGCGATGCTACGCCAGCCCCTCCCCTCTTCGTAGCTGGAGTGTTTTGCAGAGCCACCAGGAAAACAAATGCTGGGTTTTTGGTGTGTGTCTGTGTGTGTGTGTGTGTTTTTAACAAGGCTCCCAAATGATCTTAAGCACACAGACACACACACCACAGCCTTCTTAGCCACAGCCAGCCACTACCTCTCAACACCAGCCTCTCACCCGGAGTTCAGACACTCTCCTCTCCCATGAAAGACGGTGGTCCTCAAAAGAGCCCTCAGCCTGGCCTTCCCCATCAGGCCTGGGTGACATATTCCCAGCCCCTCCCCTTGGCCCACATGGAGGCATCGAGGAGGCCCAGTCCCCTCCTCCCAGCTCCGCCCCCTGCACAGACCCGCCTGCCTGGCCATTTCAGCACAGGGTGATCACAGCCCGGCTCAGGAGTTCTATTCCTGGCTCAGCCAGCAAATTGCTTTGTGACCTTGGGAAAGTCCCCACACCGCTCGGACCCAATCTGTGAGTGTTCCCGTTAATAACCCAAGGTGGCACCTTAAAAGCAGGCTCAGCTCAAAGAAGCCACATGGATGGAGCAGCCTGGAAGAGGAAAGACCCCGTGTCTCTCTGGCTGCAGTGCGTAGAGAGTACCCGCAGCGGCCCTCGGAGGCCACAGAGACCCAGAGGGGTAGCCAGGCATGGCTTCAAGAGGCTCACACAGGAGGGACCTTGCCAGATCCCCGTCACAGGGGGGACAGCTGCCGCTCTCCCGTTTTAGAGAGGAAGAGTCTCAGAGCCTTGCCCATGACTGGGGTGACAGCTTCATCTGTCTTCCAGGTGGCAAGTCTCTGTTGCCCAGGCTGGCAGTGGTACGATCATAGCTCACTGCAGCCTCTAACTCCTGGGCTCAAGCAATCCTCCTGCCTCAGCTTCTCAAGTAGCTGGGGCGACACGCACACCACCGTGTCTAGCCACGTTCAGGGATCTTAAGAGGGAGAGAAGCAGCAAGAGAAAGGAAGAGAGGGTAGGGCCTGCGCTAAATGTCTCTTCCATCTCCTCCAACTGCCTCAGCCCATTTCTGGCAATTTTTCAGGTCCAGAGAAGGCCACAGAGGTGAGATGCAAGAGGCTTGTGATCACATGCGGCCGGCGCAGCACGCCGCCAGGAAGCCAGATCCCAAGACGCACCCCACTGCCACGTCTGTTGACTCACGATCCCCAAACTTCACTTTGCAGAAGAACCAGCTGGTCCCGTGTCACTACTCCCATCTCCCTCACCCACATTCCACATTGGGGGCAGGTCCAGGGTGGAGCCCAGGAATCAGTATTGTCCACAGGTAGCCCCTGTCCCGGCTCTAAGGGGGTGCTCTGAGGCTCAGCCCTGGAGAACCACCCCATGACACCAGCTCACCTCGTCATCTGACCTGTGGCGTGATCCTCTTTTAAAAATTAATTGGGCCGGGCACGGTGGCTCACGCTTGTAATCCCAGCACTTTGGGAGGCCGAGGTGGGCGGATCACGAGGTCAGGAGATCGAGACCACAGTGAAACCCCGTCTCTACTAAAAATACAAAAAATTAGCCGGGCGTGGTGGCGGGCGCCTGTAGTCCCAGCTACTCGGAGAGGCTGAGGCAGGCAGGAGAATGGCGTGAACCCGGGAGGCGGAGCTTGCAGTGAGCCGAGATTGCGCCACCGCGCTCCAGCCTGGGCGACAGAGCGAGACTCCGTCTCAAAAAAAAAAAAAAAAAATTAATTGTAATTTATTTCTTCTCCACGCCTCTCTCTCCAAAAGAATCTGAAGCAGCATCACCAACCTCTGATATCAAGACATGTTTATTATTTTTATAGCTTCTCCAGGAAGCGCCGGGTAACTCGAAGGGGAATTATATTCAGAGAGAACTGGGTCCCCAGTGTAAGTCAACATTATTCATTTAACAACTTCTATCGGCGCACGAAGACGTGAGCCGGCCTTACCCGAAGACGTCTCCTGCGGTTACTGGAAGATGTAATTCACAACATCCAAGAAAAATAATTGAGGGGGAGTAGGAGAGAGGAGGGTATGGAGCAGGGCCTGTGGCTTGGCAGTTTCTTGTGCCAACCATGCCAACCACTGCCCCGATGCTCCAATCACCACCTGTGGGCTTTGTCATTGATCACAGACCACAGGTCCCTGCTCCAGCAAACAAGGAGCCATGTCCTCATCCAGAGGCTGCAAAACGGATGAGGGGGCCAGCACCACAAAGCCCATCTGGACAGAACTTTTGGAAGAGGTGACAGCCAAAGTCCAAGCAGCCAAGCCAGCCCTCCCAGCACTCAATGGTTGGGGGATGTAGCCCTTGCCCCATGCCTACTTGGGAGGCCCACGTGGCCTGGAGCCCCACTTGGCCTGCCTGCCCGGAAGGCGTCTTCCCTTGCCTTTGCTGCAATGCTCCTCGGTGGCTGAGGAAGCCAGGGATCCAGGCACTGGGGATTAGAAGTTCCTGCTCGGCTATTTGGAGGGCCGGTGCTTTCTTAAGCACATTCGTTGTAAAGTACGCTGGCAATCTCTGAAAGATCAAAGTTGGTTTCTAATATGCATTGTTTGGAGGCCGGATACCAAGCACGGAGGGCCAGACGTGCGGCTCTGGGACGGGGCTGGGCATTCTCCTGAAAGCTGATGCCCACAGACAGGGTTCACCGAGGCACAGGGACAGGCTCTCGTGGGCAGCCCACCCGAACTGCCCTGTGCAGCTGCATGCCGGCAAACCCGGGCACAGCACATGGGGACCCAGAGGGCAGGAGCCAGCTGCAAAGAACCTTCTGGGCCCTCTTGTCCAGTTTCTCCTCTGCTGAGAGATGAGAAAGTAAAAAAAAAAAAAAAAAAAGAAAAAAACCTCAGGCCCGGGAGAGAAAGACAGAGAGAGAAAAACGCCGTTGCCCGCACACTGATTTTTGCAGATAGGATACACCTTCTCCCTGAAACAGTCCAGGGTCAGGTTCCAGGGAACCGCATCGTCAGTGCACCAGTCATTTTGGTATTTTACGTTCCATTTTCCACTCTCCTCTCTACCATTCTGCAAGAAGCAAGGCACCCTTCTGAATACCCTGAGGGCCGATCTCTACTGGTCAGAAAGGTTAAGCACCTGAACCCAAGTCACATAGCAGCAGAGAAGACCAAAATTCAAATCAGATTCCCAGCTCATTCTCCTACAGAGCGAATGCAGAAAGATCTAACCCGAGACCTGAGACCAGTAATGGCTGAGGCTGGCCCATCTTTTAGTTATGGAAGAATCCAGCCAGGCGCAGTGACTCATGCCTGTAATCCCAGCACTTTGGGAGGCCAAGGCAGGCAGAACACTTGAGCCCAAGAGTTTGAGACCAGTCTAGGCAACAGGGCGAAACCCCGTCTCTACAAAAAAATACGAAAATCTGCCAGGTGTGGCGGTGCACGCCTGTAGTCCCAGCTACTGGGGAGGCTGAGGTGGGAGGACTGCTGGAGGCCAGGAGGTTGAGGCTGCAGTGAACTATGATCTCACTACTGCACTCCAGCCTGGGGAACAGAATGAGATCCTGTCCCCCAAAACAAATTAATTAAATTAAATTTAAAAAGATAATCTGTGTGAGTAAACTTGTAGAATACTGCTCTCTGATAGAACTTTCTTCTTTTTCTTTTTTGAGAGTCTCGCTCTGTTGCCCAGGCTGGAGTGCAGTGGGACGATCTCAGCTCACTGCAACCTGTCTCCTGGGTTCAAAGCAATTCTCCTGGCTGGGCACAGTGGCTCACGCCATTAATCCCAGCACTTTGGGAGGCCAAGGCAGGCAGATCACCTGAGGTCACGAGTTCGAGACCAGCCTGGCCAACATTGCGAAATCCCTTCTCTACTGCAAATGCAAAAGTTAGCCAGGCACGGTGGCGGGCGCCTGGAATCCCAGCTACTTGGGAGGCTGAGGCAGGGAGAATTGCTTGAACCCAGGAGGTGGAGGTTGCAGTGAGCCAAGGTCATGCCACTGTACTCCAGCCTGGGTGACAGAGTGAGACTTCATCTCAAAAAACAAAACAAAAAAACACAAAACTACAAAGCCATTCTTCTGCCTCAGCCTCCCAAGTAGCTGGGATTACAGGTGTGTGCCACCACGCCCAGATAATTTTTGTATTTTTAGTAGAGACAGGGTTTTGCCACATTGGCCAGGCTGGTCTCGAAGTCCTGGCTTCAAGCAATCTGCCCACCTTGGCCTCCCAAAGTGCTGGGATTACAGCTGTGCACTACCGTACCTGGCTGAACTTTCCATGATGAGGAGAAAGTTGTCCATCTGAACTGTCCAATACTGGCACAAATGGCCTGTAAGGACTTGAAATGTGGCCAGTGTGACCAAGGAACTGAATTCCAGATTTTATTTCATTAATTAAAAATTTTAAAATTAAGTATAAATAGATAGTGGCTACTGTATTGGGCAGCATAATGTTAGAATACAGAAACAACTTAAATTTTCTGAGCCAGCATTTATGATATTTGGTCTGTGAGGTGTCTGTGGGCTTACGGAGAAAACAAGGGGGACCACCTGAAGGCAGAATCTTCCTGGGAGGATTCCAGAACACACGAGCACACACATGGTGAACACAGTGAGCCAGGTGCCCAGCTGCTGTCATGGGAGTCTCTCTGAAAGCTTGCGTCTAGAAACATCACAGAAGTCTGAGAACACTGCTCCTCCCCGGGGAACTGTTTTGAGGCTTCATTTCCCAAGTCAGTGGTGGGGTCTGCAGCTAAGGTGGGCCAGGCCCCCTCCCCTCACATTAGGGAGACCATCATGCTGATGCGAGAAGAGCAGA
>NW_026652281.1:4504790-4717711 GCF_009828535.3 Hylobates moloch
CAGATCACCTGAGGTCACGAGTTCGAGACCAGCCTGGCCAACATTGCGAAATCCCTTCTCTACTGCAAATGCAAAAGTTAGCCAGGCACGGTGGCGGGCGCCTGGAATCCCAGCTACTTGGGAGGCTGAGGCAGGGAGAATTGCTTGAACCCAGGAGGTGGAGGTTGCAGTGAGCCAAGGTCATGCCACTGTACTCCAGCCTGGGTGACAGAGTGAGACTTCATCTCAAAAAACAAAACAAAAAAACACAAAACTACAAAGCCATTCTTCTGCCTCAGCCGGTGTGTCCACCACCCAGATAATTTTGTATTTTATAGAGACAGGTTTTGCCACATTGGCCAGGCTGGTTTCAATCCTGGCTGGCCTCCCAAAGTGCTGGGATTACAGCTGTGCACTACCGTACCTGGCTGAACTTTCCATGATGAGGAGAAAGTTGTCCATCTGAACTGTCCAATACTGGCACAAATGGCCTGTAAGGACTTGAAATGTGGCCAGTGTGACCAAGGAACTGAATTCCAGATTTTATTTAATTAATTAAAAATTTTAAAATTAAGTATAAATAGATAGTGGCTACTGTATTGGGCAGCATAATGTTAGAATACAGAAACAACTTAAATTTTCTGAGCCAGCATTTATGATATTTGGTCTGTGAGGTGTATGTGGGCTTACGGAGAAAACAAGGGGGACCACCTGAAGGCAGAATCTTCCTGGGAGGATTCCAGAACACACGAGCACACACATGGTGAACACAGTGAGCCAGGTGCCCAGCTGCTGTCATGGGAGTCTCTCTGAAAGCTTGCGTCTAGAAACATCACAGAAGTCTGAGAACACTGCTCCTCCCCGGGGAACTGTTTTGAGGCTTCATTTCCCAAGTCAGTGGTGGGGTCTGCAGCTAAGGTGGGCCAGGCCCCCTCCCCTCACATTAGGGAGACCATCATGCTGATGCGAGAAGAGCAGATGCATCCGTCCTTCGAGCTGCGATGCAGCGGTGGGTGAGGCAGCCACGTCTCTGCCAGAGAAAAGATCCCACCTTTAGACCAAATATAGGGACTACGGATAGACAATGGATGAGTGCATGGGTGGAGGGACAGATGGGTTCAGGGGTGGATGGAGGAATGGGTGGGTGGGTGGATGGATGTGTGGGTAGACGGAAGAGTGGGTGGGTGGGTGGGTGGAGGAATGGGTGGTGGGTGGATGGATGTGTGGGTAGATGGAAGAGTGGGTGGGTGAACAGATGTGTGGGTAGATGGAAGAGACAGTGGGTGGGTGGGTGGAGGAATGAGTGGGTGGGTGGAGGAATGGGTGGGTGGGTGGATGGATGTGTGGGTAGATGGAAAAGTGGGTGGGTGGGTAGAGGAATGGATGGATAGATGGATGGATGGATAGATGGTTGGGTGGATGAGTGAATGGATGGGTGTGGGGATAGAGAGAGGAACAGGTGCATGAATGAATGGGTGGGTGAGTGGACAGGAGGAAGGGAGGGAGGGAGGGAGGGAAATGGATGAAAGGTAGATGGGTAGATGATGGATGGATGAATGTTAAAACACAGAAAAGATATGGCATTACAAAGTCCCAACCACATGGAACGTGTCCTAGAGGCTTCTCAACAGGCATCGGTGGGTTTTCAGGAAGGAACATACTAGTGTTTCCCGATCAACAAGACCATGAGGACTCTGAGCCAGCCATCTGCCCCGAGGCATTCTCAGCCAGGAGGCACAACCCTCTCCACCAGCCTAAGTCACTAAGTCTCCACAGAGGGGCCTTGAGCATTCAGGCTGTGTCTGTCAAACTGAAAAGGAGAAGATGGGCCCCCAAAGAGAAAGGATGCAGAGAAAGGATGCTTCCTGAGTTTCTCCAGGGGCAAATGCTAGAAGACCCCAGATAATAAAGACCCTCGGGGCAGCGTGTGAGGCCTGAGCAGGGCTTCCAGAACACAGTCTGGAGGGGATGCAGGGGCCAGAGAGCAGGACCATGTGCTGGTCTGTACTCAAGAGAGACAGGAACGTCCAGGCCTGTGCGGGTCCCAGAGAACCTGCCCTTCCTTGCTGCCCCTCTGCCTGTCCCCCTGGCCTCCTGGTTTCTTTCCAAGGCTCCTCATTCCTGGGCCCTTCCCATGGCACTGGTACCTCTTCCTTCAGCACGTTCAGCACAGCCTCATGGACCTCCAATGGTGCCCAAGGCGAGCGGCGCTGGCGCCCTCCCCGGGAGCGGGCATGACCAGCAGTCACGCACTCGCCAGCCACAGGCACTGCGCATGTGTTTCGTGCACGTGTCACTCGACAGACTTTATCCACATTCTGTCCTTTGATCCTCCTAACAAGCCCACAAGGCAGCGACAATAATGACTTCTGTGTTACAGAGGAAGAAATCTGCTCTGAGAGGCTGAGAAACTTGCTCACATCACACAGCGGGCGTCTGACCCATGGAGACCAAGTTCAAACCTGCACTCTGATGTAGGAAGAGGCTCCATGGGTGTTTGCTGAATGAATGAATGAATGAATGAACGAATGAATGAATGAACGAATGTGTGGGTGTATGTGTGGGGGAGCGAATGAAGGAAGAAAATTTGAAACGGTTCCTGGAGTCTAGGGGCTTAGAGCTCGCTGGAAGGACAGCATGAAAGGCAGGCCAGCAGCCCCAAGGAAAGCCCTGGCCAGGCGACCGTCCAGCCAGGGAGCCACAATTCCCCTGGAGACTCAGGGCTCACAGATGGAGCCTGGGGCATGGAAAATAAAGGAGCCTTCAGTGGAGAGCAGATGGAGAAGCTGACCGCGGCGGGGCAGGGAGGTCTGGCGGTTCCAACCCCTGCCCGCCTGTCCCCTCCGCCCCCTCCACCCCCCAGGGATTGGACCCAGGCCCTCCACAGCAGGCCTCCTGCCCTGGCCCGTCGGGGCCACCCGACAACCGCCAGGCAGGCCAGGCCTTGGGCAGCCCTGGCTGGTCCCCCTCCTCCCCCAGGCCCCTTTCCTCCCTCCCTTTTCTGCAAAGAAGTCAAATTTGCCACTCTGATGCATTAACCAAGCCGGGTAATGAATGGCGAATGTGTGGTGCGCCCACTTGGAGAGAGAAGCGCAGGCCAGGCGCGGACCCCAGCAACCGGGCAATTTTCCAGGCTCTGCTTCCGAGCCCCTCCATTCAGCCCCCTCCGGCCCCCCCAGAAGAGAGAAGCAGCATGCTCTGTCATCAGAACCGCATTGTTCTGGCCAGAAGAAAAAACGGGTCCAGCAGATGGCAGGTGTAACAAAAGCAGCTTGCTGTGGCCAAACCAATTATTTATCTAATTATGATTTACCACTTAACCACATGATCTTTCTGCAGAGTTGTGGGCAATTAAAACCAGGGTGACTGTGTGGATTATGCAAATGGGCTGGAGCCCAGCGAATAAAATCGGAGATTAGACATTCACACAGGCAGGCGCTAGCACAGGGCAGCCCCGGTGTGGGGGAGTGAGGAGCCAGGAGGGAGGGGAGGCTAAGGGGCCGGGCTGGGGAGGGCCAGGGGGTCAGGACGTGGAAGCAGGAAGGAGAAGGAGAAGCAAGGGAAGGGGAAGGGAGGACGGGACAAGGCAGTGGGAACTGCATTCTCCCTCAAGCCCCCAGGCTGCCCCTGAATGACGACATCAGGCCCCTGGGAGAGGGAAATCAAGGCAGCTGAACTGACCAGCCCTGGAGAGAGCCAGCCTTGCCAGGCCCTGGAGGGGAGGCACTCCTGTGGCCTCCAGAGCTTGTGCTGGGCCCCGTGGAGCCAGGGCACTCTCTCCCGTGGAGGGGAGGGGCGGGGTGGGGCAATCTGGGCCCGTCCCTCCAGCTGGCTGCCCCACAGTGAGAGTTGGCCCCTGGGACCAGGTTTGGTTAGGTAGGTGGCAGCCACCACAATGACCCACTCGATACACCAGGATGCCCACGGTTGCCCCCATCTCTGTGACTGACCCAGCAGCTGTGTGATCCCAGCCAGTTTGCTTGTGGTCTCTGGGCTCAGTTTCCAAACAAAAGGACTAGAGGGGATAATTCCTTCACTTCCCTGCAGCTTTAAAAGATGGGGTGACACTCCCCAATAACCAAATGCAATCCAGGTCTCCCAGAGCTGGCTGAACAGAGGTGGCAGGGCCTGGAGACAGAGGTAGCTATGAGGGAGTCCAGGCACCCTCGCCCAAAGCTGGTCTCCTCCACCCTGAGCGCCCCCACACACACTGCTCTGAATGCTTAGGGTGACTCATCCAGTTAAGCCTTCCAAAAGGTCTGTAAGGGGTGCCATCGTCATCCCTATTGACTGAGGCACAGAGAGGTTCAGTAACCTGCCCACGGTCACACAGCTTGTAAAGGGCAGAGTAGGAACTGTCACACATTTGTGCCTTCAACTCAGGCTCCCCTGAAATGCCAAGCTCTGGGTGGAAGTTAAACATAAAAACCAATGTAACCAAGGCCCCCATCCTTGAGGGACTGCATTCTGCTGGAGTGAAATTTCTGGATCTGCCGTGTTTAAGCAGAGGAAGGGGCCACAGGTAGAAATGCTCCTACCACCCCACCCCTGCAAGTACCCAGGCAAAACCCTCCCAGACACGTGTAAAGGCCCCTGTGACTTGGAAACAGGGTCAGCGAAGAAAATCTGCACAGGCCAGGCACGGTGGCTCACGCCTGTAATTCCAGCAGTTTGGGAGGCCGAGGTGGGTGGAACACTTGAGGTCAGGAGTTTTAGATCAACTTGGGCAACATGGAGAAACCTTGTCTCTACAATAAATACAAAAATTAGCTAGGCATGTGGGCTGGGGGTGACAGGGTAGCAACTGGAGGGGAAACTACACTTAAACAATTAAACTCCTGGGTACCTCCAGGGGCCCTGGAAGTAAACCAGAAGGGCCCGATAGAGGCCCCTACACCTCAACCCCAGGGTCAGGCGCTGTTCTCTGGATGCGATGAAAGCCATGGACCTTCTGCTAGGACTACTGGAAAGGACCCCAATTTTGCCACCAATGTCAGGGGGTCTGTAAGTCCTGATGGCCTCTGCCCTAGCATCTCTTCCCACATGAACAAGAGTAAGGCGGAAACGGCAGGGTGGCCCTCGGGACACAGGCGCCTCAAATGCCCTGTGCCCTGCTCCCCAGGAGGGCACACAGCTGTGGGCTGTCCCTGGTCCAGCTCCGAGAGCACGTCCGGTCCCCCCCATCGCATGTCAGCACCGAGCGCGGCCCAAGCTTCATCCCCGGGATTCTCGGCTAGGCCCTGGGGAAAACAGGGTGCCCATTTTACAGGACGGAAAAGAGGGGTCCCAAGAGGCAGAGTGAGCTGTGGAGGGTCACAGAGCCGAATGGTGGTGCAGAGGGCCGGGCGGGAGCCCAACACCCACTTCTCCCACAAAGGGCCCACCACACATGCTCCACACACACTCCATCCCTCCCACACACACACGCTCTCTCACACACGTTCACATACCACACATGCTCAATCACACACGTTCACACACATTCGCACACAGGCCCACGCATTCACACATGCAGACAATGTCACACATGCTCAATCACACACGCTCATACTCATTCATACGTGGGCCCAAGCACTCACACACGCACACAAGGTCACACATGTTCACACAATCACACACGTTCACATTCAGTGACATACACAATGTCACACACATTCACACAATCACAGGGTCATGATCACACACGTTCAACTGCACAAATGTTCACACAATCACACACCTCACACACACACCTTCACAATCAGATAAATTCATAAACACACACGTTCACACATTCACACTCAAGTCTCACACGTTCATTCACACAGGTCACACAGTCTCACATTCACATACGCATTCACACACACCACGCGATCACTCTCACATTCACAAACACAATGTGACACACGTTCACATTCATGCTCAATCACACTCAGGTTCACATCACACACAATCAATCATTCACACACAATGTCTCCGTCACATGTTCACAATATCTCACACATGTTCACACACGTTCAGATTCACACTCACGTTCACACATCTCACACATTCACACTCAATGTCATGTTCACACATGTTCAGTCATCCACATTCACACATACAATGTCACATTCACACGTTCACACACACATACAATATCTCACGTTCACGTTCCATACAGCCACACATTTGCACACGTCACACATACGCGTTCACTGACATTCACACATATTCACATGCACACACACGCTGGGTCACACGTGCTCAGGCACGATGCTTCATAAATGTTATTCGCTTGGAGAGCTGGTAAACAAATACCAGGGACACCCCCCACCTTCCAGAGATGCCAGGGAAACTCAACCTGCCAGGTTCCCGCCGTGGCTCCTGTGGAGTTCTGAAAGTGCCCGGGCTCCACCCGCACCGTGTCAAGGCTCCCACCCAGCCCAGGCCCTGCCCACCCAGCATCCAGGCTCTGCCCAGGGTCCCAGGCTGTCAGGTCCACAGCCCTCTCCACCTGTGTGCACAGCTGAGAAACAGGGCCCTACCAGACCTAGAAGCCACCTGCAAACCCTCCCCACCCCAGCAGGTGCTCAGGTGGCATCCTGGGTCTCCCATGCCCCAGGCAGGAGGTCTGGGGTGCGGAGTGGTCACCAACACTCCTTTCAGCGCCTGCTAGGAAGCGGGCAGGGGTGGGGCCTGAAAAATCCCCAGCTGGGCAGAGAGGAGGGAGGGAGGGGAGAGGCGGGTACACGGGGATCCCTAGAAGGGGAGGATTTGGGGGCCTGGAAGTCAGGACAGCCCATGGCCCTCTTGGCATGCAGGAGTGTACCCCACCCTCAGATGTGTGTGTGTGAGAGTATATGTGTGAACATGCGTTAGTGTGAATGTGTGTGTGAATATGTGTGAGTGTGAACATGTGAAAGTCCCTGGGGGGACTCTCAATCCCCCAAAGCTGTGCGCACGGCTACCCCCCAGGGCAGCAGATACAGAGGCCAAGGGCCGTTCAGGAGGCAGCAGGCCTCAGGTGCTTATCTGGGCTGTCCTCAGCCCTCCCAGCCTCCCCGGGCCCCCTGACAAAGGCCCTCCTCCCTCCAGGAAAGTGCTCCTTGTTAATAACGGCCACAGCAGATTTCGCCGCCTGCCCGAGTTGATAGGAGATTTATGCAGCCCGCCAAGTCGGGAAATACAGAAATATTCCTGATAATACTTCTTGTCCCAGCAAAGGTCACGGACAGGGCCTATCAATCCCGAGAAATAAAGAAGCGCCCGGTTTTACTTGTTCTCTGGCGAGGCAGGAGAAGAGCCCTTTCTTTAATCGCCTCATTTGGAGCCCTGGCCGGGGTTGTATGTCATCCGAATTACAGATTCAGCATTAATTGACCAGATGTGGGGGGCTCTTTCAGGGCCCTTGAGGATCATAAAGCCGTTCCCACACTGGTAATTAGCAGCCTAGCAGACCCAGGCTGGGACACAGGCCCCCCAAGGCCCGCAGTGGGGAAGGGGGGGCCGGCCAGCCAGTGAGCATGTGCTGCCTCTCTCAAGGCCCAGGGACCCCCTCAAGAGCGGCCAGGCTGGCAGCCGATGTCACGGAGGGGACGCTGTGTTCTGGGAAGCTGGTGGCAGCCAGCAGTGGGTGCATTCCTCGGCTGACCCTGCCCCGTCCTCTTGGTGGGGAATCGAGCGAGATGCAAGAGGCCAGCTGGGGAGGGGGGTCGCCCCAGTGAAGTGAAGTTGGCAAGGACACCGTCGTCCACCACCAAAGGGATGGGTGCATCAGTGAATCCCCTGGCCTCTGGAAAGAGAAGGACTAAGAGGCACTGCCTCCCCTGTAGAGAGGCGGGGGACAGGGACAGACGGGAGACAGGGACAGCCAGGTGACCAATTACGATGACCGAGGGCATCCACAGGGGTGACTTTACGTTTAACAACCAGCCCGGCAAGGCAGGGGCTGAAGCAAGGTGGTGCCTGCCTGTCCTGCAAAACCTTAACTCTTTCACCACCCAGACATGGGAAGGGCTGGGGAGGGGGCCCAAGGTTCCGGGAAGGCTTGGGGGTAGGGCAAGGAACAGCCTCTTTGCCAACCAGCACGAAAGTCCTGTAACGTTTTATCCACCAACCCAGACTAAGTATCCCAGCCCTCTAGCACTGGCTCCCGGAGGAACACCTGGGGCAGGAGAGGGTTCTCGGTGGCAGAACCTTCCTGGGGATCCTTGCAACCCATACTCCGGCCTCTGCTCTGTGATGGGGCAAACCCAACAGGGGGCCTGGGCTGAGCTGAGAAGCCCCCACCTCGCTTAGGATCGTACCTGGGTGTACCTGGGCCGAAGCTGTGAAGCCCCCGGTGTGTCCCCAGGAGCCCAGCAAGTGCGCGGTGTCCCTCGCCCTCCCCGTCTGGAGCCTGACCACCCAGAGCCTCACATGCACACTGCCGTGATCAGTTCTGCTGTGATGTGTTTTATGAACATGCAGATGGCATGGCCAGGGCCAGGGGGAAGGTTTTACCTTGGGATAAGAAATTAACACTGGCAAATAGCAAATTTACTGCATGTATTTTCATTTTCCTAATACCAGCACCATCTGCTAGCAATTGGGGCTCCACATCGCCGTTTTCCCCTTTATTTCTCCCATCCGCTCTTTCCTGTTTTCATCTTCCATGGCCGGGCCCTCCAGATGCCGCTGGGGTGGGGGTTTCATCCTCAGACCAGAGTGCCCACACTGGGACCGGCACCCTGTACCCTCCCGCCAGAGGCCAAGGCCCATCCTACTACTGTCTCCTCCAGGCGACAAGAGACGGAGGGGCCCCCACCACACACACAATTCCGCATCTTAGAGGGGTGATGTGAGCCTAGCGAGGAACAGCCTTTAACCAACCCTCACTCTCAACCGTGGTAGTGCAATCAAAACAGCTCCATCCAGCCCCCGGCAGCTGTGGGCACTTACTCCTCTCGCGCTGCATGCTGGAATTATTGAAAATAAGAAAGTTAGCTACTGTGCCTTCTGCACCGAGCTCGCCTGAGCTGGGGGAGTAGGGAGGGGCTGCCGGGGGGCCTGGAGGAGAGCTGGGGTTTCCTGCAGCCCAGGAGAAAAGGGCCCTCCATGCTGGGGCTGTGGACGGGGGTCTCACACGGCTGCTCTCAGAGGTGGGAGGGGTGGTACTTTCCACATGGGAAGCCATGGAGCACAGTAGTCGGGGGGGCGGGGGGGCGCGGGGGCCGGCGTCGGGCCTGTGAGCACGTTGTAGGAGCAGCTGCGACTCTTGGCCATGCGGCCTGGCAGTGGGACAGCTGGTGTGGCCCAGCTCCCGGGAGGGACTGGATCCATCCTGGGAGCCCCTGGAAGAACAAACATACCAGGGCCGATGGATGATGACGCTCATGAAACAGCCTTCGGGCTGAGCCCATGGGAAGGTGAGATCAGAGAGATGGGGCTGGAGGAGAGGGGCTGTCCCTCCCCGCACTCGGGAACCTCACGGACAAAGGCACCTAGGCCAGGGCTCCGCTGTCCGAGGCAACACCTATGTCATGGGCTGAAATGTGTCCCCCAAATTCTTACGCTGAAGTCCTAACCCCCAGTGCCACAGAATGTGCCCTTATTTGGAAATTGCAGATGTAATTAATTAGTTCAGATGAGGTCACACTGGGGTAGGGTGGGCCTGAACCCATTGACTGGAGTCCTTCTAACAAGGGGAAATCTGGACACAGAGACAGATACAGAGAGCAGAATGATGATGTGAAGAGACACAGGGAACGGATGGCCAAATAGGGGAGAGAGGCCTGCCTGGACCAGACCCTCCCCTCCCAGCCCTCAAAGGGAGCCAGCCTTGGGGTGAACCTGCACCTCCCACCAAGATGTAGGCTCTTCTATTACCCCCATTTACAAGTGAGGGAACTGAAGCACAGAGAGGTTGAGTAACTTGCCCAAGGTCACACAGCTAACAATTGTCAGAGGCAGGAAGTGACCCTAGGCAGGCTGGCTCCAACTCTACACTCCTCACACAGGTCCCAAGTCGCACCCCGCAGCCAAAGGAAGTGTATGTGGATCAGACACTTAAGACACTGGCTGGGAAGCTCTCAGGGTGGGGTGATGCTCGTGTCATCACCGTCAGCTCTATAAACAAGGAAACTGAGGCCCAGCGAAGGGACGGCACTTGCCCATGGCCATGCAGGAAGAGTTCCAGAACCAGGATGGGCCCCTTGGGTCCTGCAGCAGACTGCAATGATGGGAGGGGTCTAGACTTGGGCTGGGACAGGGCAGGAAAGTCTCCCTCCCTCCTCCCCACATGGAGACCCAGCTGGGCAGAAAGACGCCCCAAAAGCGACCATGTGCCAAAGCGAGTGCTTGGAGAAACTGTGGGTGACACAGAGGAGAGTCCTGCTGTCCTGGGCGTACTCCATGGGGTCTCATGGCACAGGCCTCCGAGCTCAGGGGTCATGCCAGGGCACCCTGAAAATGCCCTCCCGGCTGCCATACAGAAGAACCACCGAAGAGAGAAGGAAAGCCCCCAGGCAGGGCTTGGAGCCATCTTGCATGGGCCTCTGCTCCCTGGAGCCCTTGGGGACCAATGGGTAGAAGCCTCTGGACCCCAGGACGCCGGTGACACACAGCAGGGCAGGCAGGGCTGCGGCAGGGGTTCCTGCAGGCCAGCAAGTTTTTATTGTCCCATCCCCTGTGGCCTCGCTGGAGACAATGGCAAGTGGAAAGCGGCAAACGGCTCAGCAGCTGATCATACCTTTTTTTTCACCTTTTAGAAAATGTCCTCGCAACTTTTCTTTCCCGTCAGTGAAAGCTCCTGCCCCATACGCTGGATTTGGCCTTGGAAGACGAGGTCTTCAGACTTCCCTGGCCATCTCTAGTGCATCCCATCACCGTGACAACCCGGGCCACGTGGCCCCATGGTTTGCCTCCTTGGAGGTTGTGGATGGGGCTGGAGGGGTGGGGGAAGGAGTGCAGGGGGCGAGGGTCTTGGCAGCCTCCACCTTGGCACGCGTTTCCATCCTGCAGAGCCGCCCCCACACCCTGCTCAGCCGTGCTGCTCCCACCAACTTTTCTGGCCAGAGGGAAGCCAATGCACGAGATTAGAGGATAAAATTTGATTTGAAAGAATTTTATCGTTCAGCCCAATGATGGTTTTAAATATTAAAAAGGCATAAAACGGAGGGGGAACGGAAAAGCAGTACCAAGTACCAGCCTCAGATGGCTTTCGCCAAATAACGCTGCCATCTGAGAAAGAACGCGTGCGGGGAGAGGAAGGGGTGGGGGAAACCGCTCCATCTCCCCAATCCTACTGCTTCGCAGGCGTTTTCAAAGCAGCATCCCGGATCTCCGAAACCTTACGGAGACAGGTAATACATTCATTATTGATGGATCAGTACCCGGAGAGTGTAAATTACTGAAACAAACACGGCATAATTAGGGCATTAGAGGCAGCGTGGAGGGAAGGCGGGGTGTGCTCCGCTTGGCTGTGGCTTTCATCTTTGCAGGTGTTCATCTTGGTGGTAGCCAGCATCCCAGCCTGCCTACCATATGCACATCCCAGCTAGCCAGTTCTCAGCTGGGAGGCCCACTGGGAACTCCCTCCTGCCCAAAAAGAGGGGAGCCAGGGGCCCCGAACCAGCCTGGCATCTTGGGGAACACACAGAGGGGGAGGAAGCAGGTCTCCAAACAGACAGGGGCCCACGCACTGGCACGCACGCACACAAAGACCCAAGGCCAGTCTGCGGGCCGTGCAGCTGGCGAGCCTGTGTCCCCATCCCCATGCGTGCCCTCAGGATTTCATGACAAGAATGAAACTGATCAGGCAGCCTCCAGCTCCATAATTAGGGCCAATTGAAGGAGACAAAGAAATCTATGGAGATCACAGTGGGAAGTGGTAGTGATGAACGCTGGCTTTGAAACAGCGTTTTGTACTCACTGGACCATCACTGTCTTTACATAAAAGCTGCCTGCCTCCTTTCCCTCACTCCCCTCCCTGGGAGCAGAGGCCGCCGGGGAGACAGGCTCCAGACAGCCCCTCCACCAACTGCCTTTTCTGGGTCAGGCCTCATTTCTCGTGGCACGACAGGAGGAGGACGGGGGGTGGGTGAGGCCTCCTCTTTTGTTTTTTTGTTTTGGCAGTGGGAAAAGACAAAAGGCAGGCATGAAAAGCCCCCGCTCTCACATGCATCTGAATATGGGGGGGCTGCAGGAAGGTGACTCACTCACTGGCATGCTGGGAGAGCACAGGGCCCGTGTGTGAGTTTGCGTGCGAATGTGTGAGCATGTGTGAGTTCCTGCGTGTGTGACTTCAGGCGCGCGCGCGCGTGCGCGCGCGTGTGTGTGTGTGTGTGTGTGTTGGAATGGGGGGGGGTCCTGGAAAGGCCGAGAGCCTTGGAATCTGAGGAGTCTACAGCCCATTCTTGATACTGCTTTACTTTCCAAAAAGTTATGACAACAAAACCACCCTGGGGCCCAGACCTGGAAGCCGTCAGCTATGGAGGACCCTGGAAGCAGGCAGAGAAAGGTGAGTTTGAGGGGACAGGGCCAGGGGCTGCTGGCAAAGCTGCAGGGCACAGGGCACACATGGCCAGGGCTGCCTGGGCAGACAGCTCACTCCCTGGGGATTCTAGAAGGAAACTCCAACTGAGAATCGCTGCACGTCCTGCCTGTTACCCCTGTAATCGGGGGCACTGGTGGGGGGGGGGAATCAAAGACTGGGGGCACGGGTTGGGGGGGGAATCAAAGACTGGGCCAGCGTGTTCTGCTGTCCCCTAGAATTCCAGCGGGAGACCCCCAGGACACCACCCTCGCAGGAAGGTGGCCTCTGGAGAGCTGGGGGCGCACCCTGTGGGGAGGAATGAGTGGCTCCAGGAAGCCACCCTGGCTGGCATCCCCGAGATTGTGCCAGCCTGCTCAAGCACACATGTGTGGCTTCCCTCCCCGTGCCCACAGTAATCCTCCGACTTTACAGCAAATTATTAAAACTCACTTATATTTAATCTGCCTTCTGGAATTAATTGAATTTTTACGCTCAGCAAATGCCACAGTTTGTGCTGCCTCCCGATCGCTGGCTCGGAACAGCTAAATGACAAGGCGGCCGACCAACCGCAGGCTGTGCAGACGGGCTCTCGGGGGTGAAAAGGCATTAAGAGGCGAGGGGGTGTTGTGCAGGATGGCCGCGTCCCCATCCCGATGCCCTGAACCGTGGAGAAGAGAAGCTCAATTTATCAACACAGGGAGGACTGAGCTCCAGGCGCCCCAGGCGGCTGCATAAGGGGGAACTGGGTGTCAGCTCTGGGGATGCCACCAGTGCTGACTGAGGACCACCAGAGGGAGGAGCCACCCAGGAAGCAAGCCAGGCAGGGCTCCTCCCCTTGCCAAGGAGGGTCCCCCCAGGGGATGTTGGGTCCAAGGACGCTTCACCCTTTCCCAAGTGACCGGGCTCTGGCCAGTCCCCAAAAAGGCTCCAAGAACACCGCTTCCTCTCCTGCACTTAGCATTCCCGGGAACCCAGCACGCGGGGGCTTCCCCATCCCCCATGAACCGCAGCCAGCTTCTGCAGTGGAGTTCCACCCGAAGGCGAAGGCATGGAGGATCCAAGGTCACACTGAATACTGGCACGCTCCCTTCTCGCCGAGACACATTAATCCAGGGGGTGCCGACACCTCAGGGGAGGAGGGGCAATGTTTTCAGAGCCCCGTTCGGGTGCTAAGTGAATCCTCTTACATTTGCCAGGTTTGGAGTTTTCAGTGAGATGACACCAGCGTGCCTGCGGAAGTGGCTGTGTCTCCTCTAGCCTCCTTCCCCACCCAATTCCGCCCCAGGAGCCCAGGGATGGAGGCCCAGGAGATGGATCCCACAAAAGCCAGCACCCACTCCACCCCAGGTAGCTGGCAGTATCTGTCTCTTCAATCTGACTGATCATCCACTTGGGGTGGGGTGCTTTGAAAAATGCAGACTCCTAGGCCCCACCCCAGATCCTCTGGCCGGGATTTGCTGGGTGGTAGAAACCCAGGGAAATTTGTGTTTTCTAGAACCCCATGAGATTCGGATGCAGCCAGTGGGGGCCAGGAACCTCAGCAGGGGAAGACGCAGCCCTGGCTGTAGACTCCATCTGCTGGTGCCTGATGCAGCCCTCCTCTGGAGGAAGGGCGAGCTCACTGAAGGGGACAGGTCATAGGTCAGCCCAATTCACCCTGAGCACAGAAACGCACACTGCATTTAGGATGGCCGGATTGCTGGACCAAGCCTGTCTCTCTGTCCCCTGCATGCATATGCACATGCACGTGCACACAGACGCATGCTGAACTTCCACAGATGAGGAGAGCGGTAGGACCAGGCTCTCCAGGGTCCTGCCTTGGGGTCTCTCCCCACAAGTGTGGCATAAACCTCTCTCCAGAAACAGAGGGCCTGATAACCCCTCTCAGCTCCCCAAAATCCGAATCCTAAAAGGCTCTCCCCAGGGTTCCTCCGGCTTCAGCAGAGACCCTTCCCACCCACGCGGGAGTCCAGCATTCTCAGTTGCCAGGGACACTGTGCAGTATGACCCCCAGCAACCTGGAGACATCAAGATCCCATCTCCCTGCTTCCAAGCTGCCAATCTTCCTCATTTCCTGGGTGGTGGGTAAGGGGCAGGGGGGATGGGGGCAGAAGAGATCCTTTCTCTCTCTTGGGGCTTCCTCCACCAGCCCCCTCCCCACTGACGCTCCCTTCTGAAGGAGGCTGGAGAGCTGCTGCGGAGAGAGGAGCCCATGTGGGATGCCCTCCCAACACACACAGGCTGATCACCTCACCAAATCCTTATTAAAACCATCCCTGTTCAAAGGCAAAATCAGCCAACCACCAGCGTCCCTCTGACCTAATGCCCAGCAGGACAAGAGCTTAATGCCTGGATGTCACCTCCAGGGCCTCAGCAACTGCGCACCTCTGCTCAGGCTGCCAAACAAAACACCCTAGACTTCGTGGCTTCAACACAGAAATTTATTTTCTCATAGTTCTTAAGGCTGGAAGGCCAAGATCAAGGTGCCAGCAGGGTTGATTTCTGTGGAGGGCTCCCTGCTTGGATTGCAGACGGCTGCCTTCTGGCCGAGAACTCACGTGACGGAGACAGTACGCTCTCTGGGGTCTCCTCCTGTGAGGACACTAATCCTAGCAGAGCAGGGGCCCACCCTGAGGACCTCACTTTAACCATAACTATTTCCTTAGAGGCTCCATTTCCAAATACAGCCACCTTGAGGGTTGGGGCTTCCACATCTGAATTTGGGGAAGCACAAACATTCAGCCTGTGACAGGGACCCCAACAGATGTCAGCCACCACAGCCAGGCCTTGTGACCCACCAGGAGGCTGCAGTGTCCCTGGGCATCGCTGGGGCATGTCTCAAATGGGTCTAAACCCAGTCCCTCTGGCTGAGAGCAGAGGTCTGAGAGGCTCAATGGCAGGAAGGAACCCAGTTCAGTGGGGAGGCAGAGAGCACGCAGCCTCCCTCCTTGGCAGGGGTTCAGATGCTGCCCAGCCTTCAGGGCTGGCCAGCTGCTGCCCAAGGCCTCCTGCTTCTCCAGGAACGGCCCTCCCTTGCTTTCTCCCTCTCTGAACTCACCCCTTCTCCCTCTCCCTACACGCTTTTCCACTGTGAGACTGGAACATCATCAGGACAGCCCAGAACGTCCTCTTCCCCTGCAGGAGCTCAGCAAATATCCACAGAGTGAACGTTCCAAGCAACATAGTCCAGGAGCCACGTTCCACCCATGGGGCCTCTGCACCTGCTGTTCTCTTCGCACGGCCTGCCCTTCCCCCAGAAAGAGAGAAGAGGCCCTCTCTGTTTGTCCCATCGAAACTCCACCCTTCTCTCACCCCCCTCCCAGCTGTATCCCTTCTCTGCAGCCCTGCCATGCATTCTACTTTATTTGCCTTGTCTACTCTCTGCCTCCCTAACTACTAACTCAGTGCCAGAGGCTCCAGGATTTTTGTCTTTCTAGTTTAGCCCTGGTTCCCCAGGGCCTTAGTGACCAGTGTGCAGTGCCTAGCAGCCTGTAGATGCTCAATAAATGCTTGCTGATTGACTGGGGTGAGCTCCTCGTCCATGGAGCTATTTCAAGCCAAGCCTAGACGATCTTTCAGGGCCAGTTCTAACCTAAGACTTGGTAGTTCCACCACTCTCTTCCTGGCCCAGACCAAAAAGGAACTTCCAGCAGGAACCCCGGACTGGGATCTGAGATGGGGCTCCTTGGAGGACTCTGACTAGGAAGAGAGACGGGAGGCCGCACCAAAAACACAAGCCCTTCACGGGTCTCCCAAGCGTAGGTCTGGGGAATCCCCCAGGCCCCTCAGGAGCGACCCCGCTGGCCCTGGATCTCCAGGATGCGTCCCTCTGACCTGCCTGCCCGGCCTGTGAGTCCCCGGCAGCAACCACTGCAGACACAGGCTGCCCAGCGCCAGGGCCAGGACGGATTATCATACATTAAGACATAATTACTTTGCGGAAATTTACAATACAAAGCGCCCTCCCCAAGTTGGCTTCAGAAGGATTCCAAGGATACAAAGCCCTGCTGTGTCTGCCACCGACCCAAGCTGGCCCCAGCCAGAATTTCAAAAGAAGTGGGTGGGTTAGTTTTTGGAAAAACCCCATTCTCCCCTCCAGGCAGAAGCCCCGCCCCAAGGGTAGAGCCCTCTGATACCCCAAGCCCCACCCAGAGGGGAGGGTCCCCTCCATCCCTACCAGCCTTGCTCCTGAACTACTCAGGTTCCCCCAAGCCCAGAAGCTCCAAGCTGACACCACCAAGGTCACCCCACTTCTCCCAAGTTCTCTCTTTTTAGACTATTTAGGCCCAAGGGCAGAAAGAACCTTAAATCCCAAGATGCTAGCTTTTGACCCGCAGTGAGGTGTGGCAGCCCAATGACATTGATTAAGCGCCTGCTGTGTGCCTGGTACTGTGTCAGCATCAGGATGCCACAGAGAACAAGACAAACCAGATCGCTCTGCTGGGGGGAGCTTACCGTCCAGTTGAGGAGACGCAGTACGACGCTAAAAAAAAAAAAATGCACGCCAGGTGTGCAGGATGGGTGAGTGACCTGGGTGCACGGTGGCCAGAGAGCCTCAAAGGTGGCATCCGAGCAGAGGCCTGAATGAGCAAGACCAGCCTGTGCAAAGTCCCTGAGGTGGGGCCATGCGTGGTGAGAGGGAGGGGGGGCAGAGCACAGGAGTGCTGCAGAGAATGCTGGCTTCCACTCTAAAGAGGGTTTCCAGCAGGGAAGCTGCCTGATTCAGGGGACACTTGGCCTGCTGTTCTGTTAGATTCCTGCATCTACCACCTCCTGGCCCTGGGATGCTGGGCAAGTCAGTTAGCCCTTTAAGCTTTTGTTCCTCCCTGCAAAATAAAAACAGTAACCACAGCTAACACGCACTTGTTGCATAGAACAAGACACAGAAAGTCGGGAAAGGGAGCGCCGTGCATGTGAGGGGCGGGGAGAAGCTCTCTGAGCCTTAGTTGCCCCATATGTGAAATGGGAACCAGCCCCTGCCAACAGAAGGACTAAAGGCCCAGTGACTTGTGCCTCTGTCGTCTGGGGAGCCCAGGCACTTGGGGTCTGTAGTTCGGGACAGGCTGCCACCGTTATCCATGGCATTCAGGTGAAAACACTGATGAAGGAGTTATTTATCCCTCCGGTCATAAAACCTGGGGACAGCCACACAGCAAGCAGCTATCCCGGTGCCGCCCTCCCAGGTGTCAGCGCACAATATCTGGGGCGGCTCAGGCAGTCCTGGGGAGAGGCCCCGCCAATCACCTCCAGCCTGCTGGGTGCCAGCCAGAGTGGAGAGCTGGGAGGGGCCAGCACTCAACGGAAGAACTGCAGGCCTTTCAGCAGCCTCTCCGCAGGAGAACAAAGGCTGTAGCCTCCCAACACCAGGTGGCTGACAGCAAAGAAAGAGGCTCAGAGAGGGGAAGCAACTTGCCTAGAGCCACACAGCGCACGCCAGGCTCTGCAAAGGCATGGCCATCGGGCATCAGCTGACTGGCTTGGAAGGCTCAGCTCAACTGAGAAATGCAAAGTGCTGGAGCCCCTGGAGGACTGGGATGGAAAAGGGGAAGCCTGGAACCCAAGCCTTTATCTGCCTTGCTGGGGTGGGGGACCCGGGCTTCTTCCTGGGCAACGGTAGAAAGAAACATCAGTTCCTGAGTCAAGGGTAGAGCCAGGCCACCCCTTCCTAGGATGGGTGATCAGGACCTGCCAGGTGACCCTCGACCTCTGTGCCACACTCACAGCCAGGGCAGGTGACTGTGCCTCTCTGGGGCTCAGCCCCTCCTCTGTGAAAGGGGGATAATCGCAGCGCTGCCTCCTGGGCTAGTGCGAAGGAGAAACGAGCCCGTGCAGGTACTGCATAGAGTAGGCGCTCAATAAGCTTCAGCTCTGGCTAGCCCAAGATGGAGGACTCTTTGGAGGTCCTCCAGCTGCTGGGTGGGGTGGTGGGGTCCCTGTCACAGCAGACCTGCCCTGGCTGGCCCTGAAGCACTTCCTCCACCACCCTTGCAGGGACAGCAGAGAAAAACCCAAGTACCGCGAATGCACACCCCACTTCCCCGATAGGACCGTGTCCTCCCTCCTCGAGGCAATCACCATTGGGCAGGCTGGGCACCTTCATATTCTGGGACCCCAACTTCAAGGACATCAGCCATCACCTACCACGAAGAGAACCACAGAGGAGAAGACCTGCATCTGCCCTTGGCCTGGTGCCCGGGGACGGTCAGCTCACCTCCAGGACCCCAGCATCCTGACTATGATGCCCCTGGCCGGGTGCTTGGGGATGGTCAGCTCACCTCCAGGACCCGAGTCCTGACTGTGATGCCCCTGGCCGGGTGCTTGGGGATGGTCAGCTCACCTCCAGGACCTCAGCGTCCTGACTGTGATAATCAAGACAGGGTCACCTAAAGCCCCCATGCAGGACCTGCAGTCAGGGAAGGCCCTGCCTGCTGTCATACACCAGGCAGTGTTGCAAAACTGGGGTGGGAGAAGCTGTGAGAGCCCAGTGATGACCCAGGGTCCCCGTGTCTAATCCACAGGCTTTGCAGTGGCAAAGCAAGACAGAAGCACCATGATCCCCAAGGACACACCAGGGCATCAGTTCCCAAGCAAGCCTGGAACCCAGATTTGCAATCCCAGGACACAACTGCTTTTAGCCCCCTTCTGGACCACTTGGGAAAGAAAAGTGTTTCTAAAACTCTACATCGAGAATAGATGACCCTTCAAAAAATGCCCCGTAATACCCATAACATACCCCTGCTCTTGGCAGGGCTTAGTTATGAAGAAAGGGTCTGGGGACAACTTCCCCCGGGAGAGCAGACAGTCAACTGGGGACTTGCTGGAGGAAGACATGCTGCCCAGATGTCAGGTGATCTGAGCTGCAGCATCTACCCCAGGCCTCTAGCAGAGACCAATAAGGACATCTAGGCTCCAAAAGCGTGGAAGGGGCGGCGTTTGGCTTCCCTTCGCTTTTCAAAAGCAAGCCCACCTCTATGCTCATTTCAAAGTCCTTCCTTAAGAGATAAACTATTTCCTCGTAGAGTCTGGAAAACCCATTTATTTTCAAATTCCAGTTACATCGGAGACCATGTCCCTTTAAATGTGCCTTTCCCTCTGGAATCCAAGAGACTCCGAAGCATTTGGTAATATTGTGTATTAAGGACGCACCATAAAAATAAATTGCATTGTAAAAGCCGGCCTCTTAACAGACAACCTTAGCTCCAGGGTTAAATGTCTAATTCCGTACTATTACCCAGAGAGAGATCAGATAAATCAAAGGGCACCGGTATTCCTGGCCTTGCTCCTGTGGGCCTCTGGCCTGGCACAGAATGTGTTAAGCAGGGCCCAGGATAAGAAACCTCTTCCAGGTAACACTCCCCCCATCACGGCTGTAATACCAGGAGCATCTTCAGAACCAAATGCTCTCAAAGACAGCTGTTAGACACATTAAAAAACAGGAAGAAAAAAAAAAAAAAACGAGGCAGCATACCAAATGCCAAAATATAATGAAAATTCAACAGCTAACACAAATATAACCATAAAAAGACTGGAATCCTAGAAAAGCGATCTCTACAATTAAGCAGTTTTCTGCTATATAGTGATAATCACCTAATTATACTATTAATGACAGTTCAACCTGCTTTGAAATAAAAGGACATTCTTCCATAACAGGATGCCAGCTGTTAGTTACAGATGTCAAACATCTTTAAAGCATTATTATTAAGGGGGAGGAAAAAAACCCTATAAAATGAACACATCCATATCCCCCCCGACGCCCGTCATGAAAAAGAAATCACAATTAGCCGTGTGCTTTTGCAGTGCCCAAGTGAAAAAATAAAATGTGAAAGCCCAAGGAGGAGATCAGAAAAGAGGGGAAACGAGAGGGGAGACAAGAGGGAAGCCGGTCCCCACAGGGCACACAGCACCAGAGCGATGCAAGGAGGGTCTGTGTGTATTTTAACGGCATCCTTAATTCCTTCCAATGAAATAATCTCCGGAACCAGGATGTTTATGCCGGATAGCAGATCTCCCAGATTCCGCCAGAACTCCCCGGGTAAACACAAATCCTGGAGTGCCTCGTTTGAAAGCTGCTCGCCACAGCCAAAGCTGGGAGCACCGCAGGTTGCAGAGGTGGCTGCAACCTGCCTGCCCTGGCCCCGTGGACATATGCTCAGCCTCATTCCCTGCCAGTATTTCTTCAAACTGTGTGTGCCTTTGACATTCTGCAGCGCCAAGGTGTGATAAATATCCAACTTTGTCTTCTGACAATAGGCAGCCACATTTAATTAACTGGAGCGTAAAAAGCCGGGGGGCGGGGGAGAGGGGGCGTGGGGAGCCCGCTCCCCAGCGAGGGGATTAACCTTTGAAGCAAGCCGCTGGCAGGGCAGGGGAGCTACCCGGCCTTGTCGGGAGGGTGCGAAGACAAGCTGGCTCAATCTAAAGAGGGGGCGCTCCGGGTTAAATCCCCTGCCTGCTTGGAGCGCAGATCCCAATATAACCAGGGCAGGCTCCAGCAGGGAGCCCCCAAGGGTCCGTGACCTATGCCTGCTGCCTCCCACCCTGGCTGTAGCTGGGTGAGGAGACCCAGGGGACCTGAAGCACAGGAGGAGACCAGCCAAATCTCAGCAGAGCCACCAGCGGACGGACATGGTGTTTTCCGAAGAAAAAAAAAAATCTGGCACATTCCACACCTGCGCCTTCTTGGGCTCTTGGCATCACGGCCCAGGTGTCCTCTGGAGGCCGGGCGGAGAGACCCAGAAAGAAAGGACCTGGCTTTGGGTGTGTTCTATGAGGTCACTCCCTGTAGCTTTCTGACCCCGGGGCCTCGTCGGAGGTGGAAGGGACAACTTCGCAGAGTTCCGCTACTGCTGACGGGCAGGCAGTAAGCCTTGGGTTTTAATGGGATAGCAGACAGGAGGATTGCACAGCTTCTGAAAGGCCCAGCCGGGTGTCAAGAAGAGCCCTCCTAGTTTGGCCTCTAACTGGCTGTGTGACCCCAGGCAGGTCACTTGTCCTCTCTGGGCAGCAGCTGAATAATGAACACTGGGATTTTCCCAGGCTGGCTTCTCACTGCACAGCAGAGGAAAAGCATTCTGGGGGCCTGCTATGGAGGGTCATTTATCCAGTTTACAACTTCCACGGCCGGCCCTCAATGGCTTCCTTTCTCTCCCACAAGAGCACTGGGCCAAGCCAGCTCTGCACCAGTTGGACGCCTTCCAAGAAAAACTCAGGCCCCGGGGGCTGCTCGTCAGGACCAGACGGGAGGCCTGGCGCCCCCGCACGCCATGTGTGGGGAGCGGGCCTCTCCCAAGCCAGTCCCCACGGGGGCTGAGCTGATGGGATGTCCTGCTTCTTCTCTGGCCAAAGAGATGGCGCCACGTCTGCCCGAGTTCTCCTGAAATTCCCACCCAAGGAGGGTGGCAGCTGTCACCTGCCCTTCCCGGCTTTGGTCTCTTTTTCTATGGAATTCAGCAATAGAGAACATTTTCTTGAGTTCCCAGGAAGTTCCCCAGAAACACATGGAGGACACTCACTCACAATAACTCCAATCTGAGGCAACTGGTGGCCGGAGGAGGAGAAATGCTTCCCGGGCCCAGACTGGCACAAGCCAGTGCGCCTGCTGGCTCCCCCTCTGGACGCGCCCACTGTGATGGCCGGGTGTTGCTATTAACAGCAGCAATGAAAGACATCATTCAGCTCCTTCGAGTTTCCAAATAACATATGTTACTTGATACAGAAAACCAGCAGGTCCCCAGGACACAGCTCCACTTCACAGCTGGAAAAACTGAGGCTCAGGAAGAGAGTCTGGCAGTTCCTCAAAAGGTTAAACAGACTTACCAGATGGTGCAGCAGTTCCACTACAGATACATGCCCAAGAGAAATGAAAACATACAGACACACAAAAACGTACACGCCAGTGTTCACAACAGCATTATTCGTAATAACCAAAAAGTAGAAACAAGATGAACGCCATCAACAGGTGCATGGAGAAACAGAACGTGGTCTATCCAGGCCAGGACAGATGACTTGGCTATAAAAAGGAATGAAGTACTAGCCCAGCAGAGTGCAGCATACCTGTAGTCCCCGCTACTCAGAAAGCGAACGTGGCTTGAATCCAGGACTTCGAGGCCGGCCTGGACAACACAGCAAGACCTCATCTCTTAAAAAAAGAAAGGGGGCCGGGCGCGGTGGCTCACGCTTGTAATCCCAGCACTTTGGGAGGCCGAGGCGGGCGGATCACGAGGTCAGGAGATCGAGACCACGGTGAAACCCCGTCTCTACTAAAAATACAAAAAATTAGCCGGGCGTGGTGGCGGGCGCCTGTAGTCCCAGCTACTCGGAGAGGCTGAGGCAGGAGAATGGCGTGAACCCGGGAGGCGGAGCTTGCAGTGAGCCAAGATCGCACCACTGCACTCCAGCCTGGGTGACAGAGCGAGACTCCGTCTCAAAAAAAAAAAAAAAAAAAGAAAGGGATGGGCCAGGCGCGGTGGCTCATGCCTGTAATCCCAGCACTTTGGGAGGCCAAGGGGGGCGGATCACCTGAGGTCAGGAGTTTAAGACCAGCCTGGCAAATATGGCAAAATCGTGTCTCCACTAAAAATACAAAAATTAGCTGGGTGTGGCGGCATGCGCCTCTAATCCCAGCTACTCAGGAGGCTGAGACAGGAGAATCTCTTGAACCCAGGAGGCAGAGATTGCAGTAAGCGGAGATGGCGCCACTGCACTCCAGTCTGGGCGACAGAGGGCTGCCAGCCCTCTGCATGTGTGATTCCTCTCTTGCAATGCCCTGACTTAATCGTCTGCAAGTTCTCCAAAGCGGGCCTTCCTTTAGGTAACAGACAAGGCCCCACACCTCTTTCAGAAAGCTCACAATGACCCCTTGGCCCCCCTTTCCCAGATGAGGTCTCGGAGCAGCAGGGGCCCCTAGGATTGGGGGAGCCCTTGGAGACCGAGGGAGAACTGCGTTCGGGAGCATCCCCTGCTGGGTTCTGGGCAGCCCATCCCAGGCACATCATTTAACCTGCTCTGGAAAAGAAGGCAAGGCACGTTGTGCTCACACACAGCCTGGTGTGTGCGTGTATGTCGTGTTGTGTGTTGTATGCACGCGTATGTGTGTGCGGTGTGTGGTGTGTGTGGTATGTGGCTGTGTGTATGTGGTGTGTGTTTGTGTGTGGTGTGTGTGTGGTATGTGCTGTGTGTGTGGTATGTGCTGTGTGTGGTGTGGTGTGTGTGGTGTGTGTTGGTGTGTGTTTGTGTGTGGGGGTATGTGGTGCGTGTGGTGTGTGACTGTGTGTTTTGTGTCTGCGGAGGGGTATGTGGTGTGTGTGTGTTGTGTGTGGTGTGTGTTATGTGTGGGGGGTATGTGGTGGGTTGTGTGTGTGGTTGTGTGTGGTGTGTGTGGTATGTGCTGTGTGTGCCGTGTGTGTAGTATGTGGTGTGTGTGTGGTGTGCGTTGTGTGTGTGGTATGTGGTGTGTGGGGTGTGTGTGGTTGTATGTGTGTATGTGGTATGTGTTGTGTGTGTGGGGGGGGGGTGTGTGTGTGGTATGTGGTATGTCTTGTGCGTGTGTGTGTTGTGTGTGGTGTGTGTGTGGTATGTGGGGGGTGCGTGTGTGTGGTTGTGTGTGTGTGTGGTATGTGGGGTCTGTGGGGGGGGTGTGGGGGTGTGTGGTGTGTGCTATGTGTTGTGCATGTGTGTGTGTGCTATGTGTTGTACGTATGCATCACTAGACACTAGTACTGATGTCCTCTGGGGTCCACCCGGTCCCCATATCCAATGCTACTTGACAATGGAAACCACTCCTTCCTTCATGAAACTGCCACTTGGTGGTTTCTGCCCCCACGCCCAACTCACTTCCCCATTTCATGGACAGCCACCGTCTCTCAGATTCCAAACATGTCCCTTGCTGCCAGATCCTCCCTGGGCCTGGCCACCGACAGGGACCCTCTGCAGCCCCAGCTCCACCATGGCCTCTGCCCCCACACCTCTGCCTCCCTTGCTGGGGCCTCTTGCAGTCTCTGACCTGTTTCTCCCCCTCAGTCCTTCCTGTGTTTAATGTCAAAAGGTCAGTTAGTCAGGTCCCTCCTCCAGGTCCCTGTGGCCCCAAACACAGCAAAGACCTCCCCAATGGGCTCTCAACAGCCTCCCCAAGAAGACCCGGTGACGCTCCTAGGCCCGTACCAGTATCGCTCCGAGGACTGCAGGCCCAGCCTTCCAGCTTCTGGGCTGAGGACTGGCACGGTCCACTGGAACTTTCTGGAACAATGGAAATGCTATCTGTACTGTCCGACTGAGCAGCCTCTAGCTGCATGTGGCTGTTGGGGGCTCAAGATGAAGCTGCTGTGACTGGGGCACTGAAGTTTTCATTTTCTTTAATTTTGATCAGTTCAGTTTCCAGGTCTGATGGCCACGGATCTATGCTAGTGGCCACCACATTAGGCGGTGCAAGTCCAGTGCCCTGGCTATCCAATGTGAGGCCTCTGGGCCAGCAGCACTGACGCCGCCCAGGCCTTGGAAGGGTGCATGTGACTCCAGGGCTCAAGGGAGGGAAGTTCCCCTGTGCCTTGTTAGAAAGGCAGAGCCTGGGGCCCCTCCCAGACCTGCTGAATCCGAACCTCCCCTTCAGCGAGATCTGGGTCACTGGAGTACACAATACAGTTTGTGGCATGCTGAGATAAAAACCACTCTCCTCTTCACACCTCCCCCACCTTCCCTTTTCAAAAGTAACCAACACTTCAGAATCTGCCTCATGCACCACCTCCTGAAGGAAGTCCTCCCAGATCACTCCAGCCAAAAGGAAACTTTCCATCCTCCAAGCGCCTGGAGTTATCTGTATCCTTCCAACCCCCAGAAACTTGGAGTCAGTGGCTTGCGGCTGAGCTCCTGCCTCCTCCGGTGTCCGGCAGGGTCTTGAAGAGAATCCTGTGACAGACTTTCCATCCTCCCCCTCAGCCCCTCCAGGGCCTGGCACCAACAGGTGCTCAGGAACTGCCCTGGCAGTTGCACTTGCGAGAAGCCAACGTCTCTTTCCAAACCAGGGCAAGGAGAACAAAGTTGGTTGCGGGCTACTTGCGTTCCTATTCCTCCCACAAGGCTCACCCCACCGGTCTGACCCGCTGGCCGCCTCTCTCCGAGAGCCCTAGCACCTGGGAGGTGACAGGGCCCTGAGTCAAAGGCATCAAAATCAGATGAAAAGCCAGGCAGGTGGAGTTATGGGTTTCAATAGCCAAACAAAACCGCACATGCTTTTCATGACTCTCTCTGCAGGCTGGGATCAAGTGCCATGACTTTGTCACACAGCAGGTGTCAGTTCTCGAAGTGCCTGCCAGCAGGCCACTTGCGGGAACCCCCAAAGCCCCAGAGAATGCCTGGTGGAGGCGGGTCGAGGGCCAGGTCTTTCCTCTCCCCACAGCACTCCCTCTCCTAAGCACAGACTAGACAGACAGCCTCTCACGTGCTGGGAGGCTCTGAGGACCTCCCCCAGGGCCAAGGTCCTCGAAGACGGACACTGACCAAGTGCCAGGCCCATCCAGAACTCCCCCCACCTTGGAAGGGGCCCTCAGAACCAGCCTGTGTGCCTCGGACACTGGCAGGCAACCTCTCATTCCATGTGGCCACTCAGCTAGCCCGAGGGCTGCTTCTCTGAAAAGCTCACTGCAAGATGTGGCCAGTAAAGCCTGGGAACTCAGGGCCGCAGTTTGTATCTTGGCTGTAACCCCGGAAGCCACCAGAAACCTCACTTTTCTCTGTCCTCCTCGGAGAGGGGCGGGGATTGAAATCCCCACCTCCACCCCCTAGGGCTTAGGCAGGAAGTGGTCTCATCTCCACTCAGAGGTGGGCGGTCTCCAGGGCTTGTATTACAAATGGATCTGTCCAGGCGGTGGGCAGGTGCAAGGACCCCGGAGAGACCGGCAAAGCCCACAAAGGCCTGATGCAGTGCAGAGGCTTTCCCCAAGGCACACCACGGCCACAGTGTAGTAAACTCTTCGGTTCCTGAGAAGCAGGGAAAGCACGCGTAACACGAGACTGCAGTCATCCGCATATACCCCTGCGTGCTGGCGCTGAGCTGGGGAGGCCCAGGAGTTCCCGCGCTGGAGCTTCTCTCCCAGCAGGAAATACAGTGATGATGACGATCACACAGACGATAATACCAAGAGCAAGTCCGCCCTTCCTCACAGCCTAGACACCACACTAAGCTCTTTAAATGTACAAAGCCTTTTAATTCTCACAGGTGCCTCGGGAAAATTATCCTCCACGTTTATCACCCAAGTGAACAGGCCCAGAGAGTTTCAGTAACTTGCCCACGGTCTCATACACAAGCAGTCAAGGCGGAGCAAGAATTCATATCCGACCACTTGGCCCCTGGGCCCAGGGGCTCAGCTACTAAATAAAGAACTACGGTGGTAGGTCATGGTTGCTTACTGTCTACCCAAGAGCACAGAGCAGGGAGCGGCCACCCCTAACAGGAGGGAGCACTGACTGTTCCCAGACACCTGGGCTCAGTGCTCTAGGCAGCAGGAACAGCCTGGCCAAAGGTGTGGAGGACAGGTAGAGGAGGTCAGGCTAGAGCGTTAGGCAGGGTTGGCCCTGTCGGGGAGAAAAGGATCCCAGCAGAACCGTCTTGGAAAAAATGCGAACTTACTATTTCAAGCAGGCGTGAATTTGGGAGGAGGCTCCGTTGCATGCCACCCAGAAAGTGACCTCGATGACACTAACCATGATCATACTCCAGAACCAAAGATGATCTGTTAAAGGGACTCATTTCTAGGGGTCTCCATCCTCCCCAGGAGGCTCTAAGAGGGGAGCAGAGGCAGAGAAGTGGGAGCTTCCGGCTCCTTCTGCACAGACGTCACACTCATCAGCAGCTCCCCAGCAGCTACAGTGGGAACAGACTGCTATGAACCCAGGGTGATCCAGGGGGTCAAGAACCCTCTGATTTCTGCTCCTGTCTTGAGCTGGCCCCAGCCCAGTCCTGGTCCAGCTTCAACTTTGCTAATGAGCTGTGAGTTACCAGCCCCACCTTGGGATCAAGAAACTAAGGGAGTGAACAGGGAAGGGTTTCCCAAGAGCCTCCGCCCTGGGTAATAAGCCCGTATCTGGGTCACGAGGCTGGCTGCCTGCCGTAGCCACTGAACAACCCTGTACTGAAGTCAACGATGAATATTCATGAGCCTATCCAGTTCCACACTTTCATTTCTGGCCCAAATTAATAATTTACCATGGAGTTTCATAAAAATCAGACATAGCTCATTAGTAGCTCCCTAAAAGGCACTCCCATCTTCCCACTGACCCAGTGAGGGGCTCGTCTTGCCTCTGTGACAAGAAACAACACCTTTGTTTTCAGAGACAACCCTCACTGTTATTTTCAGAGGGCTGGTGAACCTGAAATTGGGGGCCACCATAACTGCAGAGGCCCACCCCGGAGGCCTACCAGCCTCCCCACCAGGGCACGAAGACCTCTGCCCACAAAGCTCCACATCACAGGTCTTCAGGAAACTTCAGAAGCAGACCCTGGAAGAAGATGGAACCTCTTTTCTTCCTCAAGGCAAGGCTACCACTCTCTGGAAACACAGACTTCCTAGAGGATGTGGGTGGGTGGAGCATGTGTAGCTGATGACATTTCCCAGAGAGGAAACATCCATCACATCTCCCAAACCCCATGCCCTTCTAGAAGGGTACCATTCCATCAAGCGGTGGGACCTAGGCCAGGCACAGTGGCTCATGTCTGCAATCCTAACACCATTGGGAGGCTGAGATAGGAGGATCACTTGAGCCCAGGAATTTGAGATCAGCCTGGGCAACATAAGAAGACTCAGTCGCTACAAAAAATTTAAAAATTAGCCAGGTGTGGTGCTGCATACCTGTGATCCCAGCTACTTGGGAGGCTGAGGCAGGAGGATCACTTGAGTCCACGAGGTAGAGGCTGCAGTGAGCTGAGATCGCACCACTGCACTCCAGCCCGAGCAACAGAGCGAGACGCTGTCTCAAACAAACAAAAAGAGATGAAGCCTAACTCCCCTCCAGTTAAAAATGGGCAGGCTTGTGCCTCACTTGCAACCAACAGAATGTGGTGTGGGGCAGCCTTCCTTCCGAGGCTAGGCCCTAAAAGGCCGTGCAGCTTTCCCCTTGAGAGCTGGGACCCCTCCCTTGGGAGCTCTGAGGCCACCATGTTGTGAGGAAGCTCATGCCACACTGAGGGGCCACGAGGAGGCGTCCCAACGTCAGAGCCCCGACTGCAGTCTGGCCAACAGCCAGCACCAACTGCCAGGCCTGAGTGAGAGGAGGAGCCTTCAGACAACTCGGGGACTCTGCACAGCAAATCACCTTGCCTCCCAGTCTTCCTAGCTGAGGCCCCAGGTGTAGCTGCGCAGAGACCGGCTCAACCCCACCACACCCTTTCTGAATTTCCAACCCACAGCAGCTGGAGGAATAAAACGATGTTTTATGACCACACACTTCCTCATGAAGTCTCCCTCCATGCCAGGAGTCCTGGTCCCCTGCAGACCCACCCACCAGCCGCCCCCTCCCCTCCCCTGCAACGGTTGGTCCGACCTGCCCACCCACAGGCCGGCACCCTGTGGTGAGTGCTGTCATAAAGACGGGTTGAAAGCTGCCTGTGAGTGAAACTTTCCAGGAGGGAAATTGGGCGGAGGGGAGTGGGGGGGTGGCGGGGGGCGGGAGTGACACCTTGTCTCTGGGCCCTTAAGATCTAACATAAAGGCAGTCACACTTCCGACAGTGACACAGGTTCTTGGAGCCGGTGAGAGGCCTACGTGACCGCCCCCCACCGCCCATGCAGTGGCCGGCCCTTCCGCTGCCGCCCCTCCACAGCAAGTTCAATTAGGACCCCGCCATTCTCTCCTCCTCCCTTCTTTTATGTTCCCTGCCGGCCTCCCTTTCTCTTGTCAGATAATCACGGGAAACCAGCAAACGGTTGACACAGTTACCAAGACGACAGAAGTTAGGACCAGCAAGGAGGTCTGAAAGCTAATCCTAAATGAATTACAGGACAAGAATGAGAGGTGGGGAGGGTTGGGGCCGGTTCAAAGGCCCCAGAATCTGAGACAAGGTGCCGTCGGCCTCGGGGCGCTGGCTGTGGCCCTGTCACTCGCTACGGGTGACAGTGAAGTCTTCTGGGGTTGGGGAGGTGGAAGAAGAAATCTATTACAATGAAATTCTCTGCTGAAGCCGGGCTGGCCAATAGTGCCCTCCATCCAGTGACTCCTGGGGCCCAGGGTTCACCCAATTCGGCTTTTCTTACACGGGACGCAGTGGAGAGAGGTCCAGGACGACCTCGCCAGGCTGATTCCGTTTCTTCTTTACTTATTCAGAACTTGCCGCCTTGTGACCACGGCGCTGTGTATGACCTGGGCTGGCGGACAGCCATTTCGGGAGTCTGGGCTTCTCAAAGGCCCTCCCTGCCCAACCCACTGCCTCCACCAGGAGTGACTTGGCCAGGTCTCCCAGGTGGGTTCCTCCTCTTCCAGGTCATTCTCAATCCAAGACATGGACGGCGTGCAGCTGGGAGCATGACAGCTGGGAGCTATCAACCCAAATGGTAATTGCAGCTCAGGGTCCTACAGCGCTTGCTCCCTCCCTTCTGCCAGTTAACTCATCGAACGCTGTCAGCAGCCCCAGGAGGCAGGCTCTGCTACTGGCCCCATTTAGCAGATGAGAAAACAGAGATCCAGAGAGGGTAAGGAACCTGCCCAGAGACACACAGCCAGTAAGGAGCAGAGGCAGGATGGAACCCAGTGCTTAGGCAGCGCTGCAGCCTCAGAAAAGCCTGCTGCTCTAGAACCCACAGGGCCCGCCAGGAGACTGGCAAGGACACCCAGGGAACCCTCGCCATCGGGACCCAGCTCCTCCTGGAGCATGGCCGAGACCCAGGGTCCCTCCTGCTTCTTGTCACACCTTCTCTCAGGCTTTGGCCTGGTTTGAGCACCGCTCACCCCACAGCCTGCTCTCAAATCTCCTGCTGGTCGTCCAGGGTCAGGTGAAGGGGTCAGGCCTGTTCTCTCACTCCAGTGGGCACTGGCATCCCCAGGAGGGCTCATGAACATGCAGACTCCACAGGAAACAGCCTTGGCACTCCCTGCCCCAGCTCTCTCACCCTTCCCCTTCTCTCCAGAGCTTCCCTCGAGGGACCCTTCACCATGGGCCCCTCGCTGGTGTGGGCACTGCACGAGGATGCAGCTCTTGGGGCTTCTTGGGGGCCATCTCCCTGTGCCTGGGCTGCACTCTACACGTGTTAAACAAGCACAGGGGGGTTGGTTGGTGTTTTTGTTTTTTGAGACGGAGTGTCACTCACTCTGTAACGCAGGCTGGAGTTCAGTGGCGCCATCTCGGCTCACTGCAACCTCTGCTCCCAGGTTCAAGTGATTCTCCTGCCTCAGCCTCCTGAGTAGCTGGGATTACAGGCACGTGCCACCATGCCCGGCTAATTTTTTTGTATTTTTAGTAGAGATGGGGTTTCATCATGTTGGTCAGGCTGGTCTTGAACTCCTGACCTCGTGATCCACCTGCCTCGGCCTCCCAAAGTGCTGGGATAACAGGCGTGAGCCACCGTGCCTGGCCAAGTTGGTTGCTTTTAAGAACCCAGGTTCCCACTCACTGACAACAGAATCGAATCCATGTGTCACTGGCTTGATGACATTCAAGACCCTCTAAGAAGTGGCTCCGACCCACTCCCTGGCTTCATTCCCACACTCTCCCCACCCCTAAACTCTGAGCTCTGCTTCCCGCCAGAAGCTGTGAAGGGCCCCGTCTGCCACACTCCCACAAGCCTGGCTGTCTGAGGACAACGACTGGGCCTAATGCATCTATCTCTCTGGCCTCCAGAGCCCGGGAGGAGCAGGGAACAGACGTGACAGGCACAGCTACCCCTTCCGCACAGGCTCCGTCTGCCTGCACGTTCTCTCCTGCTGTTCCTTGGCTTCTGGAAAGGGCCCTGCTGCCGGACACCCGCTGGTCCCCATGGTGCCTCTGAAGGACGCACAGGCTTCAGAGCCCCACCCCTAGAGGGTGCTGCTGAGCAATGGGGCAGGAGTGGTGGCCTTCCCTGCCAAGTCCCCACTGGTGAGGAATGTGGGTTTCCCCAGAGTAGAAAGGACAGCTCAAATGTCACCTCCGCTCTGTGGCCTTCTTGGACACAGCCTTCACCCCCACGTCAAACCAAACTGTTTTCCTCTGCACGCCCAGAAAATTCTACACACACCTCTCAGCACCAGTACTTGTCACCCTGATTACTCAATCCATGCCCCCCACACACCACCACCAACACCACAACGTGGGCAGGGATGGCCCCATGCCCAGCTCCTGGCACACCTGACATGAACCTAATGTGCTGAGTCTTATAAGAGCAGTTTCCCTATTTCTGTTCATCCCTCCTCACTGTGTTAGCCTCCTTCCTCCCAGCCTCACTCACCTTGGAGCTCCATACTTCCAAAGCCTGCTTCTAGTGCCACCTCCTCCAGGAAGCCTTCCTGGATTCCCTCTGCCAGGATGCTTCTAAGAGTTTCCAGAGCAATCCATCTTTGCTCAGCTCTCTGCTTGCTCCCGAAGTGACTTACAGATAAAACACAGATCTCCTCTGCTGCTCCTGCCCAGTGGACAGACGCAGCGCAGTGCCCGGCAGCCACTGGTGCAAGCCCTGCCCAGCTCACAGGGGGCCTCATGGGAGGTGCTCAGGAAGGGGAGCCTTGGTCTGTGTCCTCAGAGGACAGGACTAGGTCACAGGCACGACGTGTTCTGTGCGAAAAGCAACAACATCCTAGCTCGCCACAGTGGCACAGCCCGGTCCAACCTAGGGGCAGGACCTGCACGTGCCCAGCCTGAGGTGACCACAAGACGCCCAAATCCAGAGAAGGGAGGGACAGCCCGTCTGACCTCTGAGGTCCCTCTCAAGTCCAATGTTCCGTGACTTCCTGACCCCACAGGCCATTAAGCAAGCAGCCAAATGCCCACTGGGCGGCGGTCCAGGCCTGGTCAGAGGGCGCTTCCTGTCTCACTGCGGGAGGGAGCAGAGGATGGAGCTGCCCGGATCCTTCAGGGCCTGGGCTTCCGGCAGGGCTGAGCTCCAGGACGGGGTGGGATCACGCTCTGGAGATAAGACCTGGACCTGGCTTTACCTAAACCCCGCCAGTGCCCTACTCCCGCAATCCCCCAGCCCCAGCACCCCCTCCAGGCTTCCAGCACAGCTGTAATAGGGGCTGAGGGCAACAAACAGCCCCAACCCCAGTTGCGGGGGCCTGGCAGGAGTGGGAAAAAGCCGGAAAAATACATTTTCCCCTAAAGACTTGTAAGAAAATTCTCACTGATTTTTTTTCCCTTTTACCCCAAGCTTTCACAGCACTAAATATGCCACACTTAGTAATTTTACGAGCAAACCAAACTATACATCACATGGTTTTATGTTCCTAAATTAACAAAAGGACTTTAAATCTATATGGAGCTCTTAAAAAAAAAAAAAAAAAAAAGGAGGAGGAGGAGGAGGATACCGCATGGATGTTTATTCCCTCACCCCCAAACCCCCTCTTCCCTTCGAATACACGGCGCCCCTACAGCTTCAAAATTTCTGCTGATCCTGCAGCTAGACCACCAAAGGGGGACAATCCCAGACAGGGACAAGGATCTGTTTGGCTGAGGAGGTCCCCTAAGAGGGGATCCCACCGTCCTTCCTGAAAGGCCACGTTAAGGGCCACAACCGTCTAATGATTTTCCCACAAAGAGTATGACAGGACACCCCCTAGTTGATGGAGAGGCTGCCTCGACCACCCTAGACTCCCCAAAAGTCTAAGGAAGAGAATTTGAAGTCAACAGGCCTGCGAGGTCTCCTGACCGCTGTGATCTCATCTACACAATGCCAGGGTAGACCAGGTGACTCCATCACACTTGACATTGGTGAGAGGGAACCCCCCTGGGACCGCTCCCCCCAAAAGCGTCCATGTCCAGGAGGAAGATGGGCAAGCGACACGGAGCACCAGGCTCAAAGCAGGAGGCCAAGTCCAGACACGTCCTCCCCTAGCCGGCTCTGTCCAGGAGCTGTGTGGCTTGGGCCACCTGCCGCTCTGACCCTGCACTTTCCCCTGTGTAGAAAGACACGCATTCTTGCCCCGGAATCCAGGTAACATAATGACCATTTGCTCCCAGAGTACAAAGAAACCTCTTCTGTCTCCAGAGTCAAGGAGATAAGAAGAGAGTTTCCAGCGGGACTATATCAGATTCCCACCCGTGGCGTAACAACAACACACATAAGCAAGAAAAAAACCTTAATGAGAACCAAATTGGGCAGGGGGGGTGGGAACCAGACCAGGCCCCTCGCAAAAGGGCTGGGCTGCAGCTGGGACAAAAGGGCCCCTGGCCTTCCCAGCCGACAGATGGAACCGTGGCGGCCTCCCCATTTCTCAGGGGTATCGGAAGATTAATTAGTGACTGCCTGGAAAGTGCTAGATGGAAGCCGAAATGCCCGTCCCCGCTGAGTTTCTGAGCTGTAAATAAGCAGCTTTCTCAATCACAACCAAAAAAGCCATGTTTTCCTTTTATCTGAGTAAGATCCCATTAGGCCTAACCTGCCCCCAGAGCGGGTCTTGGGTGGTTCCTGCGCCACAGCTATGGTTTGCTAACGTCCCATGACAAGCCAGAGGCTATGCAAGACCTTGGTCCCTGTGGGTGCCCCGTCCCCGCCTTGACTCCGAGCACCCTGGGAGTTGGGTTCCAGCCTGACCTCACCTCCAGACACCACCCCCAACCCAGGTGGGCCTGAGCCCCTGCCTCACATCTTGCCTCACACCTTGGCTTTCTGGAAGCAGTTTAGATGGGTGGGAAATAGAACCCAGCGGCCCCCACAGGCTGAGCTTCACTCTGGGTACCCCAGCTCTCGGCAGAGGAAGCCTCAGTCTCCTGCCAGTCCCTCCCAGGATGGTCAGAGAGGGGCCTAGGACAGGCCGGATGAGATATTTATGACTCGCTCTGGCCTCAGGGGGTAGCTGGGGGCGGGGAAATGTTCCAGGGGGACCCCGCGTCCTAGAGCAACCACCAGCAGGCTTCATGGCTATGGGCCAAGCCCCAGCTCTCTCTGGGCCTCAGTTTCCTCCCTGGAGGGCCGAGGGCAGCCTTTCTAGCAGTGGACAGTGATCCTGAGGGAAGGCCAGGGTCACCCAGAGTTCAGTGTGGGGCTGGGGTGGGGTCAGCTGATGGCTGAGGAGTCAGTCTTCCCTCTAGAAACGACAGGAACCAGATAAGGGGCTGGGAGGGCGCCGCTGCCACCACCAGCGGCCAGCTCCCACTCAACACAGTCAACAAATATTTATGAAGCAGGGACTCTGGAGCCAGACTGCGCAGGATCAGCGCCTAGCTCCACCATTTAGTGCACATGTGACCTCAACCTCTCTGTACCTCAGTTTCCCTGGGCTAAGAGTAGCCTGACCTCCCAGAGTTGTTCTGAGGAAGCACCGTGTCGGGCGTGGAATGGGAATAGTAGACCAAGCAGCCACTGCCTCTTCCTCATGAATAATTTTTTTTTTTTTTTTTTTTTTTTGAGACAAGGTCTCACTCTGTCACCCAGGCTGCAGTGCAGTCGTGGAATCACAGCTCACTGCAGCCTCGACCTCCTGGGCCCAGGTGATCCTCTCACCTCAGCCTCCTGAGTAGCTGGGTCTACAGGCATGCACCACCATGATCGACTAATTGTTTTTGCATTTTTTGTAGAGAGGGGTTCTTACCATGCTGCCCAGGCTGGTCTTGAGCTCCTGGGCTCAAGTGATCCACCCACCTCGGTCTCCCAAAGTGCTGGGATTACAGGTGTGAGATACCTCGCCCAGTCCTCATTATTATTATTATTATTTTTAGGATTGTTATTATTAGCCTGGCACTGAGTCTGGTAAAAAGGAGACACCCAGTCTGCGCCAGCATGGGGCTAGCAGCCTAGTGGAGTTCAGGAAAGGGGAGATCTAGGCATACGTACATACAGAGGAAGGTTTGAAAAGGGACCCCTGTTTGAATTTCCCAGTCGCCCCATTTGCAGGAAGGTGGAGGCCACACCTTGTGCCCTCCCACCCACCAGCCCCATCTCCTTTCACACACGCCCCTGCACCTTGCTCTCCCTGCAGCCAGCATCCCCTCACGGCTTCCATTTCCCCCTGGCTAGTGACGAAGCACTAAGAGGCAGACGCTACAACCATGGCGGCAAGAGGCCTGGTCCAAAGACAAGAGTTCAGGTCCCCACTAAGAAGCTCTATGACTTGGCCAGGTGCGGTGGCTCACACCTGTAATCCCAGCACTTTGGGAGGCCAAGGCAGGTCAAGAGATCAAGACCATCCTGGCTAACATGGTAAAACCCCGTCTCTACTAAAAATAGAAAAAATTAGTCGGGCGCTGTGGCGCACTCCCATAGTCCCAGCTACTTGGGAGGCTGAGGCAGGACAATCGCTTGAACCCAGGAGGCGGAGGTTGCAGTGAGCCGAAATCTCGCCATTGCACTCGAGCCTGGCAAGAGAGAGAGACTCCGTCTCACATTAAAAAAAAAAAAAGCTCTGTGACTTGCTGCAAACAATTCTACCTCAATAACAATTATGACCATGACAAAATAATAATAATTATTATTACAGTTATCACTCGACAAGCGCTAACTTCATCCCGGGCACCATCTTCAGTGGACCCGCTCATTCTGTCTCTTGCAACAGAGCGTGGGCAAACTTTCTCTGTCCAGGACCAGATAGTAACTAAAGATTCTAGGCGTGGCCAGCCCAGATGGTCTCTGCTCACAACTCAGCTTGGCCATTATAATGTGAAAGCTGCCAGAGGAACAGGCGTGGCTGTGTGCCAGTCAAACGTGACTTACAATGGGCTGGGCCCTGGATTGCTGACCCTTGCCTTACACTGATCCTGAGGGAGATACAATGATGGATCCCATCTTACAAATGGGAAAACAGACTCAATTGAGAGTATCAGTCACCCGCCCAAGGACACAGCTCGGAAGAGGCAGAGCCTGACTTCAAACCCACTGCCCAGCCTCAGTCCTCTCACCTGTCAAACAGGAGCAGCGGGTGCCTGATGCCAGCCTGACTGTGAACTGCCCCTGGGGCAATGGCTGGACAGGCGGGTTCTGGGCCCTTGCTCCCTGCAGTGTCTGGGATCTGGCATCAGGCATAGAAACCAAGTCCAAGAGGCTGCAGAGCACCCTGGTATCAGGCCTCTGTGGGGCAGGGTCAGCCTCTCATCCAGAACCACAGGCCCGAAGCAAGCCAGGCTGGCTGCTGCACCTGGGCCCCCTTATTCCCAGTTCAGTGTGGCAGACAAAAGCCAGCTTCATGTCCCAGCTCTGCCACTCGCAAGCTGGGCAATTGCTGAGCCCCTGGGCCACACTTTGCTCATCTGATAAGTGGGTGGATGGCAGCACCTATCTCAGAGAGAGGAAGTGAGACCTACAGAGAGCCCACAAAGCATTTGTAACGGGGCCTGAGAGCACTCAGGAGGACCACGCCAGGGCTGGGCACGTAAAGCCTGTAATCCCAGCACTTTGGGAGCCCAAGGTGGGAGGATCATCTGAGGTGAGGAGTTCCAGACCAGCCTGGCCAACATGGTGAAGCCCCATCTCTACTAAAAATACAAAAATTAGCCTGGCGTGGTGGCGGGTGTCTGTAATCCCAGCTACTCGGGAGGCTGAGGCAGGAGAATCTCTTGAATCTGGAAGGCGGAGGTTGCAGTGAGCCGAGATCACACCACTGCACTCCAGCCTGGGCGACAGAGCAAGACTCCATGTCAAAAAATAAAGAGGACCAGGTTACTGCTGTTTCCATCACTCTAAATGAATTAATAACCCCAGCCCTGGGAAGCCACTCCCTGACCGTGGTTCTTCCTGGTAAGCCCTCACCCTCACTATTACACTAAGACAACAAAGTGTAAAACCCTAGTGGGGACTTTAAATACAACAACCAAAAAAACTAGAATGCGGGGAAAGCCTGCATCCACAGGCTGAGATTCACTTGTGTCCCGACCTCCCCCCCTCTCACTTCTGACCTCTCTTAATCCCCCTGGGTGTCAGGACAAAAGTCACCCCTCCTGCCTACCCACTGGGGGCTTTACTCCAGCCTGGGCTGATCTTCCTTAATGGCTTTGAATTTCCCAGCCTGACACTTCCTCCTCCTCTTTCTGAGGCTCCCTATGTAAACAGAAAATCGGTCACCTGATGAATAAATATGCACCAGCAGCCTCCAGTGGCAGGTGAAGAGGGGTGTAGATTACAAACACCTGTGCTTTGAAGACGCCCTGTACTTAAGAAGATTCATTCTTGGCACAAGCTTATCGTGAGCGCCTCCAAGGCAGGCACAGCTGCCGGGGAGTCACAAGCTCTCTGCTTTCCCCCAGCCACAGACCCAGGGAGAGACAGACCAGAAAAACCCAGATACAGCATGAGGATCTGTTACATTTTGGGTTAAAGGGCTCTGGTGAATGTCAGCGCGACTCAGACCCAGCCCTCATTTACCTGGAATCTTCCCATGGGGGAGATAGCTCTGAGTTCCCAAGGGCTCACTCCGCCCTCCCCTTACAACCTTTATTTTACTAAGCTGGGGATTCCCGGTTCTAATTTGGATTGGATCCGCTAAGGGAAGTGCGGAGGGAGGGAAAAGCCAAGCTTGCTGTTTGTTGTTGATTTGCATTTCAGGCAGAGGAGGGTAAAAAAAAAAAAAAGATCAAGAATGGAATGGAAACGCTGGGAAATATTCAATATTCTTCCTATCAAAACGGCATACACACCAAGGAAAAAACATAGACCTGGTCAGTTACTGGGAACTAACACAGACACCACGAAACTCAAAAAGAGTAAAAGTACAGATTTCCTCCAGCAGGAGGCTTTCCTGCTTTTTTTTTTTTAAAGTCAGTTGGACTCTGGTGACCCTCTGCCCTGCTCTATTAACTCAGTGAAAACGTTTGCCCAGGTTAGGGCAGCAAAGGCCAGATCCAAGGGAGCTGGGTTCTGTCCAGGCCCCTTACTCCCCCACACGCTCCTCCTGGGGACTCCAGAGCGGTGTGGAAGCCTCAGCAAAAGTGACAGGATCTTCTGAACAGAGAAAAAAAAAACCCGAAACCGAACACCGGGCCACGTGCACCCTTCCCCAGCAAAACAATTCAGAAATAAAGCTCCAGGGCAGTGTCTTCTGCAGAATTTTATAAAAGCCTCAACATGGGAAAACTAGGAACTTCCCCTGTCCTCCCTACACCCCTACATCACCCTCCCCACCCACACACACCCCCGCTTCATTAGGTACCGTGTGTCAAAGCTCAAAGGAGATCAACTCGGAGGGAGGAAATAAAATCAGCTCATTCCTAGAACCAGCGGTCACACGCAGCACAGCCTTCCTGACCTGCGGTCACGTGGCCCCACCTGGGGCAGGCCGGTGCGTTTCTCCCCGACTCCAAGGGGCACAGGAGTGGGGGGTGCCGGCGCGCGGTGGGGGAGAATCCTAGGGTTCACCACCCAGGGCTCCCTCGCCTCAATTCTTGGATCACCAGCTTCCATTTAGCCTACACTTAATTTTTTTTTAAGGTTTAGAAGTCCAAATACGGTGAATTCAGGAGGGGCTCCCCAAACCTCCAGCTGTCAACCCCCTCCCCTCCCCTCCAGGCTGAAAGCGCGACTTGCCCCGAAACAGAAAGTTACAGGGCAAGCGGCTGTCACCGCGCAGGAAGGTTAAGGAAACAGGAAGCCACGCCAAATACCCTCCTGAGCTTCCCCGGCCCCCTCCTCCGACCTCGGCGGAACAAAACCTTCCAGGGAATCCCGGGCAGGAAGGGGGGCGGCGGGGGGGGGGGGGGCCGGCGAGCCACGCTCGCGCCAAGACCGCGCAAGGGGGTTGGCTGGAGGGAGAGGGAAATAAACCCCAGGACTGGGGTGGGGGGGCATGCTACCCGATCGGGGTGGCCTGCAGGAAAGTAACTTCACACTCGGCGCTTAATTCACCTTGGAAGGTTTAAGTGCCTCGGTCGCTCGCTGCGCCGCCGCGGCGGAGCCGGCTCCGGGCAGACAAAAGGAGCGAGACGCGCAACCCCCGGCGGCGGCGCGGTGGGGGCGGCGGGCCAGGTGGGCGCTCCCCGCCGCACGTAGCCGCGCACATCGCGGGCTTGACCGCAGCGGGAGGATCCGAGGCCGCGCGCGTCTGCGGGGGGCACCGGCAGACCCAATGCCCCGACCCTGGCTCGGGGGTCTGGCGGAGGGGGGTCGGGTGAGGGAGGGTCCCGGGCGCGCCGGCGCCGCGCGGGACCCGGGGAGGCGCACGGCTCGCTTACCTGGTAAGTAATACAGAGGCGGCTTCAATCCAAACATGGTTCAAATTAGAATTCCATAGTGGCCAGAGAGGGATGAAGAAGGAAAATAATATTAAAACCCAGGAATGAACAAAAAGCACCGTTCAAGCCACGGCGCTCAAAAATGTCCAAAACAATAAAATAAAGGCAGAAGAGCGATCCCGAGAGCGACGAAAAAAAAAATCAGTCTTTTCCCCCCGCAAGATGATCAAAAGGCTCTCTCTCCGACCAGCGCCCGGGCAATTTCGGCCACCTTGGCCCTGGCAGATCCACAATGAGGTAATTGACGACCAAGGACGGGCCGGAGCCTCCACGGCTGCCCGGGTGTCTTCGCCGCGTGTGTATTTTCTGCCTTTTGGACTTGAGATGCAAATAAAAAAAAGGAGGGGGGAGCGCGGCGGAGGGAAGCAGGCGGGGAAGAGGAGCGAGAGAAAAATAAAGGGGGGAGGTGAGGGTGATGAAATTGGGGGGTTAAGATCTTCAGGGATTACTCATTTGAAAGGAAAAGAGAGAGGGAGGAAAGAAAAAAAAAACAGCCCCCAAGACGTGCGAGTAGCAATCTCTCCTCCATTCAGCCATTTGAATGTCAAGGGCGAGGGTCAAGAGACCTGTTTCCAACAGGGTTTCACGTTCAGAACCAGAAGGAAAAAGGAAGGGGGGGGCGCGGCGGGAGGGGGTATCTCTTGTTGCCAAGGAGAAATCGGCTTTGTTTTGTTTCCCCTTAGCTACTGGGTGAGGAGGGGCGGGGTGGCGGGGAGAGGAGGAGGGGGCGAGCGGGAGAGGGAAGAGAAGAAAATTAATACCCAAACAGCCAAGAAGTACCGAGGGGGAGATTTCTTCTCGTAAATAAAAGAGGCGGCGATTGCAAACAAGTCTCCGGCAGGAGAAAGCAGGCCGGGGAGCCGGCTCCCCTCCCCCTCTCGCCACCAACACCCCTCCCCCCCCTTTTTTGGTTATCTCCCTGGCCCGGCGTCCCACCACTGACTCAGAGAGAGGGGGTGGAAGGAGGAGGAGAAAGAACTCGCGGGGGCTCTGGCGCCTGGGCAGAAGGAGGCAGGAGGAGAGCGGGGAGGCAAGAGCGCACGGCGGTGGAGAGCCCCTCGATCAATTTTCATGCAAGAATCATTATCGGTAAATTGGAAAACTGGCTGCCTGACAGCAGATTTGTCTCCCCTAATGAAAGCGAAAGGGTAGGGGAGCAGCGGCGGGCGGCTGAAGGCGGCGGCTCCTTCCGTCTCTACGCGGCATCTTCCAACAGCTCCATGCTTCGCAGGGCGATAATAATAGTTTCACTTGCGAGCTTCCCCCCGCGCGGCCGCCCAGCCAGGCGGCAGATCCATGCGGACGGGGAGCGGGGCGCAGGAAGCCGGGCTCGCCTCTCCAAACAGGGGGAGGGTGCCGCTGCCGAAGGCAGGGTGCTCCCCTTGGCTCCGAAGCGGGGGCCGTTTGCAAACAGCGGGCGGCTGCGGGCGCCGCTGGTCCCCCCTCCGGCTGCCCAACTCCGCGCTCTGGCCGCCCGCCCGCCCGCCCGTCCTCCCTCCCTCCCCACCCACGACTGACAGCTGCGGGAGCCAAGAGTTCGCCCTCCGCCAGGACCCGGGAGGAGAATCCCCAAACGGTGACCCGGGGACTCGGGGCCGCCTTTTGTGGAACCCACGCGGGGCTGCGGCAACGCACACGCCGGCCGGCCCTGGTGAGCTCCTCGGGCAAGTGGTTTGTTTCCCTCCTTTCTTTTCCTCTCACCCCTCACCCCGCACCCCACCCCTTAAAAATCCCTGTTGCAAGTGTAATCAAATGCTTGATAGCATCTCCCACACTCTCCCTGCACTGGTGCATTATCAGATCCGGGAAGGCATGCTTCCAGGCAAATAGACCTAATAAATGCTATTACTGGGATTCTGCAAGCCCCGGCTGCACCATAGTAACGAGAGCCCCGGCTAATTTGGTTTAAGAAAACGATCAACTGCACAGAGAGTGTGAGTGTGGAGCCAGTATCTCTCCTCCCCACGCCGCCTCCCTTTCACACCAGCTCAAGAAGGCCCCATGTGATAATTCCCCAAATCGAAGGGGAAAAAACCCTGTCGCCAAACCACATCCTGTGCGCTCATTGTCCAGCCCAGCGATTTTAAAGAGACAGGATCCATTTACCCACGTCCCCCCACCCCCTCCTTAAACGCACGCTGCAAAGCTGCCTCTTGATGTGACAATTTATTTTCAAGCCCTTTTACCTCCTGACGGGCCCCTCGGTGGCACAACCAGCCGGAATCACGACTTGGTGACACTAAGGGGTCACCTTTTGACCCCAGATACAATCATGGTTTGAGGAACAGACCTGAGCCCGCAGGTATGCACGGCGGGGCACCGCGGTCACACCAGGCTTGGGTTCCTGCCAACGCTCTCCAACCACTGCGTCAATCAGGGGTCCCCAGCGGCAGCCACGGGGTCCCTGCTAAATGCAGCGGCTTCAAATGACAGTTGAACTCCCGGAATACTATACCCTAGAGAAAAGCTCCGGAGGGCAAATTGGAGGAGGTGGGGGAGTGGGGAGAGCGGCCTGCCTTTTGACCTCTCCAAGCCACTTGCCAAACCCTCGCCTACCCCGCCAGAAAAATTCTTAAATGAGCTGGGCGGAGCGCTCGGAGCCAAGGGAGGGGTGGCGCTCTTCCCCGCCGCCGCCAGCGGCTCGGTGGCTGCGGCGTGCTGGCGGCTGCCTTCCTCCGGGGCTCGGCCGCCAGGGTGCGAGGAGCGTCTTTGAGTCCCCAAGCTCGCTGCTGCGCCCCGCCTGGCGCCACCTCCCCGCGGGCGGCCTAGCGCCCGCGGGCGCAGGGGAGGGCGCCAGAGCTGCTGACCTGGAGGAAACCGACCGCTCGGGGCCGCCCGCGCCCGCCGCCAGCCTCTGACTGCTCCGCCCCGCGCTGACCCTGGAGGTCGCGCCAGGCCCTCGGCGCCGGCGGCCCTTTGTTTCCGGAGCTGCGTGGCGGCGCGCTCTCTGCGCCTCCCCTTGCACCCGCCGCCGGCGGCGGCCTGGCAAGCGGGGCGGCGGGGTCGGGGTCCAACACCTGCCCTCCCTGCCCCCACCCTGCGCGCCCAGCCGGGCCTCCGCTCCAGCCCCCGCTTCACCGTCCCACCCATTTATCACCCGCGAGCTGCACAATCCGCGCCCCTGGGGGGCGGGGCGGGGGGCGGCCAGGACGCGGGTTAGACCGCCCGGGTGAGCTACCACCCACCAGCTAACCCCTCACAAATTGGAAAAATCTCCCATCTTACTTAGGGAAAAAAAAAAAAAAAAAACAACTATTTTTAAAAGACCCTAAACTATCAGTTTCTGTTGTCATTCTTTTATTGGTTTTTAATTCTCCGGGATTATACGAACAACAGTAGTAATTAATACTAAACCTTCCTCTACTGTATATGCTAATGGCAGGAGCCATAAAAATTAATTTGCAAACATGCCATTCCACAATAGATGTACAGGCAATAAACCTGTAATTATGAGCCAATCACAGGCATGGTACAGAGGGAGGGGTGCTCCCTCAATCTGCTGGGTGCCCCCCTTCCCCTGCTCCAGTGGGGAAGACTATGCCAGAAAGAAGCTTGCCTCCTGGGAGCCACCTGTGGAGAATGGGAAAGAGGTCTCTAATTTGGAGCTCCCATCAGCCTGGCTTCCAGGCAAAATCACTTGGAGACAGTCATCGAAGTCCACCTGAGACTCAGCGCGGTGGCCGGACACGGTGGCTCACGCCTGTAATCCCAGGAATTTGGGAGGCCGAGACGGGCGGATCATGAGGTCAGGAGATCGAGACCATCCTGGCTAACACGGTGAAACTCCGTCTCTACTAAAAATACAAAAAAAAGTAGCAAGGCGTGGTGGCGGGGGCGCCTGTAGTCCCAGCTACTCGGGAGGCTGAGGCAGGAGAATGGCGTGAACCCAGGAGGCGGAGGTTGCAGTGAGCCGAGATCGCGCCACTGCACTCCAGTCTGGGCACAGAGCGAGACTCCGTCTCAAAAAAAAAAAAAAGAGGGGCGGGCGCGGTAGTTCACGCCTGTAATCCCAGCACTTTGGGAGGCCGAGGCGGGCGGCTCCTGAGGCCAGGAAATCGAGACCATCCTGGCTAACACGGTGAAACCCCGTCTCTACTAAAAATACAAAAAATTAGCCGGGCGTGGTGGCGGGCGCCTGTAATCCCAGCTTCTGGGGAGGCTGAGGCAGGAGAATGGCGTGAACCCGGGAGGCGGAGCTTGCAGTGAGCCAAGATCGCACCACTGCACTCTAGCCTGGGCGACACAGCGAGACTCCGTCTCAAAGAAAAAAAAAAAGAAATAAATTGAGCGCACAGAGGCGAAGCAGGAGCTTGGAGAGCTCCCCAGGCCTGGCTGGCGGTGGGTAGGCCAGACCAGGAAGGAGAGGGCCAGAGAAGAGTGGGCATGCTGGTGGGCCAGCTCCTGGCTGATCTTTGCTTCCTAGTCAAAGGCAAACATCTCCCCCTAGTAAGTATTTGAATGCCTGCATCGAATTACCTTAAAATGCTCAGGCCAAGCCCTAATTGCTTTTAGCCACACCCTTGGGAAGGAGAGCTGTAAGATTCTAGTGATAGCCCAGCCTCCTTTGGCCCTGGATCTGGGTGTCTCAAAGTAGGTTAGTGACATTTCCTAGTGACAGGGACCTTTGTAAGGGAGGAAAATATGAGACCCACTATGGGAGGGTGGTTACACCACAGCTGCCGACCTGATGCCAAAACAGCTGAGAAATAGAAAGCAACCCCACCGTGCCCCGCCGCCGGCCTCCCGGGCGGCTTTCCATTGAATGGCCCGGTTGTTTGCCACAGTGTGGCTGAACGGGGCAGCGGGAAGGATTTTCCCCTTCCCACTGGCCCTTGTGGCTTGGCTGTGGTTTTTGGAACCCATCACTACAGCCATTCATTCCCAGGGGAGCCGCAGCCCCGCTGCCTCTGAGGGTGCCTATGGACTGGCTAGGGGTGACAGGGGCCACCAGTCTAGGCCACACCAGGACAGACTGCCAGGTGCCCATGTGAGAAGGGCAGTGCTCTTTGTAAGATTTCACCCCAGAGGGATTCTGTCCAAGGAAAGGATGTCTCTGTCTCTCTCCACCCACACTTCTCTGGAAAAGCCCGGTGGTGGCAATGCTCTCTGTCCCCATCCCTCAGCTCACCGCTGGGGAGGAGTCAGACATTTATGGAAAAGAGGTAGGAAACTGGGCAGGCTGGACCACCCAGACCTGAGCCTCCAGGTACCCTTGTTAAAGACTGGGGACGCCAAGGGGCAAACTCACCCCGCACCTCCCTGAAAAAGCCCTGCCCACGCTGCAAGCCCACCCAAGGTCAGAGGGAAGAATGGGCCCCAACAGCACAGGGCCATGTTCTGGACACAGCAGAAAAAGGGAAAATTGCTTCATCTCTCAGTGGGAGAAAAAAAGCTGGGGGCTGGGCTGCTTCCCAGGAGGCAGCATGCGGCCTGCCGGATTCCCCACTCTGAAGATGCAGGCCTCCCCCCGACCAGCTGCACCTTCAAAATGGAGGGTCCCCAGACTCCCTCTAGCGGGTCTGTCTTTGCCACAGCACGGAGACAGCCTAGCTGCTCAAGAGAGTCAGCTGAGAGCAATAAAAATAGCCTCCCAGCACGTGCTGGGAAAACTGAGGCTGCAGGCTGGGGTCTGGAGTGCACGCGGCGGGGTGCCTCGGCTGGGAGCTGTGCCCACTGGCATCTGGTGGCCCCCCAGGACCAGGCCACAACCTCCCCCTCTGGAGAGAGGCACTGCTCCCCAAATTCCAGGAAAGGGAGGGGTGGGGAAGCTGCGTGGCTAACCTGGAATGCCCTGTCTGTCCTCGGGTGGGCAGCCTCCGTTTCCCTCTTTAGGGTAATAATACCAGCTGATGCTTCCCGCGCGCTCAGTCTGTGCCAGCTGCTGTTCTAAGCACTTTTCCTGGATAGCGCATTGGATCCTCGTGACAATCTGGTTCAAGGTCACCATGAGTTCCATTTTCCAGATGAAGAACAGAGAGGTCAAGCAGCTTGCCCAAGGACACACAGCCAGTGGGTGACAGAGCTGGGGTTGGAACCCAAGCTGGCTCCAGAGTGCATGTTCATTACCATCAGCAAAGGTTTGCAGTCAGACTTCAAATTCCATCTCGCCCCCACCCTCTGTGTGCCCTCGGGCAGTGACATCGACATTTTGACCCTCAGTTTCCTTACCTGGAAAATGATTCGAATCACCCCTGCACTCCAGGAAGATGTGTGTAATTACACCAGTGCCTGGCACACAGAGACTCCATGAGCGGAGCAGCCATTAGTCCTGTTTCAGGTAACAGTGGTAATAATGCTAATAGCAGCTCCCACTGAAGGGGCCTCAGTGCACTGGGCTCCACGATGCCTGCTTTCCTACGATGTCATCTTACTTAGGACCTGCCCCAGCATTCCCTCCCCTTGAGATGGGCACCACAATGACCATCACCCACTTTTGCACATGAAGATGCTGAGGCCCAGAGAAGTGAAGTCACTCACCAAGGGCAAGGGCATACAGGGAGGGGACACACCCTCTTTCTCTTTCTGTCCGGCTCTAGTCCTTAGGTCCCTGGACCGTCTACGAACATTCCAAGTCTCAAGCCAGTCTGAGGTTGAAAGAAAAAAGGGAACCTCTGTGCGGTCACACCTCATGGTGACTTCTGCAGATCCAGGTTTTGTTTTTACCTTTGCTTGGTGGGAGCTACAGGGCACCCCCCACCCATGTGTGCCGTCTCCTCTCAGAGCATCTAACCAGGATCCTGGGGCCGAGCATCCCCAGCCTGCCCCTGTGCAGCAGGCAGAATGGTAATCTGCCAAAAGTGATGTCTACATGGCGGGGGCAGTGGCTGATACCCATAATCCCAACACTTTGGGAGGCCGAGGTGGAAGGATTGCTTGAGCCCAGGAGTTCAAGACCAGCCTGGGCAACAGAGTGGGACTCTGTTGCTACAAAAAATAAAAATGCTAGCCAGGTTTAGTGGCGTGTGTGCCTACAGTCCCAGCTACATGGGAAGCTGAGGCAGGAGGATCTCTGGAGCCCAGGAAATTGAGGCTGTTGTGAGCTGTGTTTGGGCCACTGCACTCCAGCCCAGGCGACAGAGCAAAGACCCTACCTCAAAAAAAAAAAGAAAGGAAAGAAAAAGAAAAAAGATGCGTTTGCCTGGTACCTGTGAATGTGGCCATATTTAGAAAGAGTCTGTGAAGATGTGATTAAGAATCTCCAGGCCGGGCATGGTGGCTCGCGCCTGTAATCCCAGCACATTGGGAGGCCGAGGCGGGCGGATCATGAGGTCAAGAGATCAAGACCATCCTGGCCAAATGGTGAAACCCCGTCTCTACTAAAAATACAAAAATTAGCTGGGCGTGGTGGTGCATTCCTGTAGTCCCAGCTACTTGGGAGGCTGAGGCAGGAGAATCGATTGAACCCAGGATGCGGAGGTTGCAGTGAGCCGAGATCGAGCCACTGCACTCCAGCCTGGTGACAGAGTGAGACTCCATCTGCAACAAAAAAAGAATCCCCAGACCAGATCATCCTGGATTATTAGAGTGGGCCTAAACTGAATGGCAAGGGTCTTTATAACAAGAGGAACCATCTGCACCCCCATGTTTATCACCACACTATTCACCACAGCCAAAATATGGAATCAACCTTGGTGTCCAACACAGAAGAAGGAATCTAGAGAATGTGGTACCTACACACAATGGAATATTACTCACCCGTAAAAAAGAATGAAACCCTGTCATTTGCAGCAACACGTGTGGAACTGGAGATTCTTAGTTAAATCAAATAGGCCAGACACAGAAAGGCAAACACTGCATGATCTCACTAATATGTGGGAACTAAGAAAGTGGATCTCATGATGACAGAGGCAGGAGGGGTAGAGGGGAGGGAGGGCAGAAGAGAAGTTGATTAATGGGTGCAAATATACAATTAGATAGAAATAAGACCTAGTTTAAAAAAAAAAAAGAAGACCTAGTGTTCTATATATCAGTAGGGTGACTATAGTTTATAATAATCTATTGTACACTTCAAAATAGCTAGAATAATTAGAATATTTCTTTCTTTCTTTTTTTTTTTTTTTTTTTTTTTTTGAGACAGAGTCTCACTCTGTCACCAGGCTGGAGTGCTGTGGCTCAGTCTTGGCTCACTGTAACCTCTGACTCCCTGGTTTAAGTGATTCTCCTGCCTCAGCCTCCAGAGTAGCTGGGATTACAGGCATGCACCACCACGCCCAGCTAATTTTTTTGGTATTTTTACTAAAGACAGCGTTTCACCATGTTGGCCGGGATGGTCTCGATATCCTGACCTCGTGATCCGCCCGCCTCGGCCTCCCAAAGTCCTGGGATTACAGGCGTGAGCCACCACGCGCGGCCTCAAATATTTCTAGAATAGAGAAAAGAAAAATATACCAAGTACACTGAATTTTTTTTTTTTTTTTTTTTTTTAGACAGACACTCATTCTGTCACCCAGGCTGGAGTGCAGTGGTGTCATCTCGGCTCACTACAGCCTCCGCCTCCAGGGTTCAAGTGATTCTGGTGCCTCAGCCTCCCAAGTAGCTCATTACAGGCACATGCCACCACACTTGGCTAATTTTTGTATTTTTAGTAGAGACAGGGTTTCGCCATGTTGCCCATGCTGGTCTCGAACTCCTGACTTCAGGTGATATACCCTCCCTGGCCTCCCAAAGTGCTGGGATTACAGGCATGAGCCACCACACCTAGCCCCAGTACACTAGTTTGATCTGTACCAATTATATAAATGTATTAAATTATCACATTAATTATATAAATGTATTAAACTATTGCATTACCCCAAAAACATGTTTTTTTAAAAGACGAACAGACAAAAGAAAAGACACACAGGAGAGACGGCCACGTGAAAATAGAGGCAGAAATTGGCGTGAAATGGCCACAAGCCGAGGGATGCCTGGAGTCCCCGGGAGCTGGAAGAGGCAGGAAGGAGCCTCCGGAGGGAGCATGGCCCCGCTGAAACTTGGATTTCAGTTTCATTCCGTGAGAGAATACATTTCTGATGTTTCAAGCTGCCACCCAGTTTGCAGTAATTTGTTACAGCAGCCACAGGAAGCTAATACATCCTGTCATTTCTATCAAATGCCCTCTGTCCCACCAGCCCTGGGAAGCTCTGGGCATTGTCCAAGTCTGGAAGCCGCGCACTTTGGGCCACGGCTGGGTCAAGCCATCCTTCAGGTGTGTCACAGGATCTCAGATTGAGATAAAGTGTCCTGAGGCCCTGGACAAGGGTGCAGTAAGGCTGCCCGCCCTCCACAAAAGTCACGTCTACACTCCACTGGGACTTGCCCGCCCTCTCATCTCACTCCCTCGTGATACACATTTACCAGCCAGGCTTTGGGGGGAAGCCTGGCCCCCGGAGCTCTTCGGATGTGGCCGTCTGCCCGGGGAAATGGCCCGCCAGCCTTCCTGAGGGTCCGCCTCTAACTGCTGGCCTTGCGCACACCTTTAGGCCCCACAGGGCCAGGGGTGACAGTAACGACAAGAATCCCTGGTGGCCAGCTTCTTACCAAGCCAAGCCCTTTCATCCCAGCCTCTCGGACAATTGGGTGGGGACAGGTGACCAAGTTCTGGCCAAGAGAATATGGTAGAAGGAATCACTGGCCACGTCCAGGCCTGGCCTGGAAGAGCTGCCTGTGCGAGCTTCTGTTTTTCCCTTCGTGGGTCTTTGTTACGGATGCCTTCTCCCAGGATGACTCTGAGTACAGATACTGAAGCCAGTAACACCTCCATCAACTCCCCAAATGATGCTCGGGCCAGAGGCCCCTGTTCTGGCTCCCCACCAATCCTACATTATGTGGGCATGTCCTTGAGAAATAAATATCTACTGTACAACTTCTAATATAATGCACCCCTGAGAGGTTGAGCCTCTTTGTTACGGGGGCTTGTGTGACTTTAACTAACAACACAAGCCGGGCGGGGTGGCTTGTGCCTGTAATCCCAGCACTTTGAGAGGCTGAGGCGGGTGGATCACTTAGGCCACAAGTTCGAGACCAGCCTGGCCAACACGGTGAAACCCCGTCTCTACTAAGAAATACTAAAATTAGCTGGGCATAGTGGTGCAAGTCTGTAATCCCAGCTACTCAGGAGGCTGAGGCACCAGAATTGCTTGAACCCGGGAGGCGGAAGGTGCAGTGAGCTGAGATTGGGCCACTGTACTCTAGCCTAGGCAACAGAGCTAGACTGTCTCAAGAAAAATAAAAATAAGTAACGGTTGGGCGCGGTGGCTCACGCCTGTAATCCCAGCATTTCGGGAGGCCGAGGTGGGCAGATCACGAGGTCAGGAGATCAAGACCATCCTGACTAACACGGTGAAACCCCGTCTCTACTAAAAATACAAAAAATAATTAGCCGGGCGTGGTGGCAGGCGCCTGTAATCCCAGCTACTCAGGAGGCTGAGGCAGGAGAATGGTGTGAACCCGGGAGGCGGAGCTTGCAGCGAGCCGAGATCGCGCCACCGTACTCCAGCCTGGGCGACAGAGCAAGACTCTGTCTCACAAAAAAAAAAAAAAAAGGCAATCTAACAACACATACCCATAGGTTTCCTTTCCGGATGCTGACTTTCTGCCGAATACTGTGCTACATGCTTTAAGTACATTATCTTGTTACATCTTCACAGCAAAAGCAAGTCTATTATTAACCCCATTTTTTAGATGAGGAAACTGAAAAGGCCTAGAAAGGTGAAGTGACTTGCCCAAGGTCACACAGCCAGTAAGAAGCAACGCTCAGACTGGAACTCAGACCAGTCAGAAGCCAGGCCCTGTATTTTCAACTCTCTGCATACGGCCTCCCTCATCTCTCTGTGGTAGGAGCTGGCAAAGACGCTTTACCCAGAAACCCTTCTTAATTAAAAGCAAAACAAACAAAAAATAGGAAGGGCAAGAACACCGCATCTGCAGTCTACATGCAAAACTGTGTGTCCGACCTCCGTTCGGGCCTGCCCCTGGAGCAGGCTGCCAGCAAGCTCAGTATTTGGGAACTCTTTAAAGTAATGGTTTTACAAGATAGAGGCAGCGATATGACAAAAGGCCTTCCTTCCTATGACTACAGAGATGCCAGAGAAATCAGACAGCAACTGTGCTGGGGACTGCCCAGGCCACATAGCTCATCCCTGTCAACGGACCCTCTGCCTGTCCTCAAACGCCTCCTGGGATGCAGACGGGCCACTTTTGGAGAGACTCCATTCGTAATCTCAGACAGCCCTGGTTGTCAACATTCTGCACTGTGCAGAGCCAACGGAGGCCTCGCAAGAGCTGTCGGAAGGCACCACGGAGGTCTCCCGAGGGGAGGAGAAATATGGGAATAAATGCGACTCTGCAGTCCCTGGACCAGCGGCTCACACCATCTGCGGACACCGTGACAGCACGGGCACGGCTGGCCTCCTCACATCCTGCTCCGGCCGCGGTCCTGTTCTGCTGCGTGGGGGCAAACCGACAAGGCTTTCTTCTCCCCAGCCACTCCAGAGACCAGGAGAGGCCCTGCTCCAGGAAAACAGGCATTGCGAGCAGCCCTTCCCACTGTCCACTGCTGGGGTCTGCTGGACAAGAAGTCACTGCCAGGGTTGTAATTCCCCATTTGCGGATGACACACAGATCTCGCTGTCTCCTCCTGGGCCTAACTGGTTCAGGTCCATGTAGCCCACTGGCCAACAAGATGTGGTTTCTACAAACGGCTTTTCCCCTCATGCTGGGTGCGAGCTTTTTAGTGCGACAGACCAGAGTGGGATGCCCGAGGGCCCTCTGTGTCCTTCTCTACCTCTACCTTGCAAAGAAATCTGGAATCAGCCCCAGCCACTTCCTTTCCTATTGTTCTTCCTCGCCTGCTCTTTCTGGACTGTCCCCGTGGCCTGAGCTGGTCCTTTACTTGCCCTCCAGCGGGTCATGCCTGAACTGATGGGGATTCTCGATGTGTCCCCAGCATGGGGTATTCGGCAGAATGGCTCCTCTGTCCTGGCACTTACAAAGCATGGGCACAGCTCAAGGTTTCTCAGCCTTGGCAAAACTGACCTTGGGGGCTGGATGATTCTTCGCTGCGGGGGCTGTCCTGTGCATTGCAGGATGTTTAGCAGCATGCCTGGCCTCGACCCACGAGATGTCAATAGAACAGCACAGTCATGACCATCGAAATATGTCTGCAGGCTGGCGCAGTGGCTCACGCCTGTAATCCCAACACTGTGGGAAGCCGAGGTGGGTGGATCACTTGGGCCCAGGAGTTCGAGACCAGCCTGAGCAATGTGTCGAAAACCTATCTCTACAAAAAATACAATTAACTAGGTGTGGTGGTGCACGCCTGTAGTCCCAGCTACTTGGGAGGCTGAGGCAGGAGGACCGCTTGAGCTTGGGTGGCGGAGGTTGCAGTGAGCTGAGATCATGCCACTGCCCTCCAGCCTGGATGTCAGAGCAAGATACTGCCTCACATTAAAAAAAAGTTTCCAGATACGGCCAACTGTCCCCCGATCTCTCGGCCCCAGCTTTACCACATACAAAGATTCTCAGTCCCAGATTCTCCAGTGCTGCTTAGAACCAATGGTTCCAACATAGGGATAAGCTTATGACTCAGGACAACAGGATCAGAAGGGAAGGGACCCAGGGCCTGCCCCCCAGCAGGGCTCATGCAAAAAACAGGGAATGGGGTGTGGACACTATGGGGCGGGCAACCCTGGTGCCTCTGGCATCTCAGTGTTTCTCCCTTTTCTCTGCAGTCCTCTTTCTCCGCTACCTAAACAAAACCTGCTCTGAAAAGAAATATCTACTATTAATCATTCACACTGTAGTATGACTTAGCCTTCCCTCTGCTATCTTTCTAGAATCCAGGCTGTGTCCCTGGTTGGGTCCATCTCCTAGCCCCTGGAACAGCTACAGGACATATTTGGGAAAAGCAGGTCAAAGGAGACTTTTTTTTTTTTTTTTTTTCTGAGACGGTGTCTTGCTCTGTTGCCCAGGCTGGAGTGCATGGCACGATCTCAGCTCACTGTAACCTCTGCCTCCCGGGTTCAAGCGATTCCCCTGCCTCAGCCTCCTACAGGCGCCTGCCACTGCACCTGGCTAATTTTTGTATTTTTAGTAGAGATGGAGTTTCACCATGTTGGTCAGGCTGGTCTTGAACTCCTGACCTCGTGATCTACCCACCTTGGCCTCCCAAAGTGCTGGGATTACAGGCATGAGCCACCGCGCCCAGCCACAAGGAGACATTCTTAAGTGCATTTACGCTAAAAACAGTGGCTTCCATTTCTCAGGTCATGTGATAAGGGAAACTACCGAGTACCCTGTACTGCAGCAGCTGCTGCAGGGAGGGAGAAGCCGCAACCTGGTGCTGGACTTGCAGGGAGGTCATGTGACTCACAAGTATCATGGTGAAGACGTGGGGCCAGCAGGGCCACTCACAAACCACGTGCTGTGTGGACAGTCCCCGGGGCTTCACGACCATCAGTCTCATACAGCAAAGACTAGCTTGTGCTGAGCTGAACACAGCACCAAGGCCACAGCACTCTTAGCAGTCCCAGTCCCAACCCATGTGTCCTAAAGACAGCCTTTCCGGTTGTTTGTGGGGGTGGAGTAACCCAGAAGCATCTCTGCTTCAGCTCTTCCTTGGGAGGTAGGCTGGCTGCGCCTGGGCAGAGTGAGACACACCTGTGCAGTTCTGCACAGCAGGGGCTTCTGGGTGTGGGAGAGGATGCTGGGTCCCAGCACGGTTCTGCCCCTGTGGCAGGTGCAGCGTGGCTCTGGCCTTCAGTCTCCTCCTCTGTAGGACACTTGGACGAAACGATCCCCCAGGCCCTCCAGCTCGGTGAGCCCATGATTAATAAAACTCAGACACACCATCTGCTCACTCTGACATTTAAGAAACAGAACGGGTTTCCAAAGAGAAAGCTGCCCTGTGCAGCCTGCTCCCCGCCTTCGCCTGCTGATCCAAATGTGGGTTCACACCCTCCCCGCATCCCAGCCCTGACTCTACAAATTCCAACAGGCACACACACAATCACACGCAGAGCAGGCTCCCCCTCCTCCACCCAGAAGGTCAAAAACTGGATGGGTGGGGGTGGGGCAGGGCAGCTGAAGGCAGAGGCCTGCCCTAATAAAACCCTGAAATGACTGACATCTTCTGGGCCTCCCACCCTTTATACTGCCTTCTCCACCCCGAGGGCAAGGATGCATTTTAAAAACCACACATCTCCAAACTTCACAACTCCCCTGATGCCCAGACAGCCTTCCCTCATGCTCAGCCCGTTCCCAGGGCTGGGGAGGGAGACCGCTCTCCCCTTTTGCAGATGGGGAAAGTCAGCCCAAGGTCACACCAAGGACAAGCAGCGAGGCAGGGACGTGGCCCCTGACAGAGTACACGCGTGTGGAATGTTCTGTGCCATGCACGGCCCCTTCCCCCTGTGATGCTCATCAACACCATCCCCGCCGCTCTGTCCTCCAGTCAGCCCTTCACCATGCACCATGGCTTTGCCTCTTACGTGACGACTCAGAAACAGGACCTCAGGCCCACTCTGATCCCAGGCACAGAAGCGAACCCTCTGTGCTATGCCCGTGGCCCTGCCTTGTCCACAGAGTGGCTGGCAGGGGTCTGCTGGGCAAGAAATGGGGGACAGTATGGGCCCCCAGGTGAGACCCTCCCACCAGCCGGACTCAGAAAAGGGTTTTCACTTAGCCCAGGAGCTCAGCTGGGGCGGTGAGGACACGGTCAGGACAGTGAGGCCTGTGCCAGCCGGGTGGCTGCTGTGTGGCTTCCTCCAGGTACCCAGGCTCCGCCTCTGGCAGGGCACAGTGGAGATAGTCCCTCGGGAAGGCCTTAGCCTATGGCCTGACTCTCTTTCTTGACTGAGTCTCGCTCACCCCCAACTCAAGCTGTCCTCTTGCAGCTGGCAGCCCTCCTGGGGAACCCCCAGGTGGTCAGCTCTCACCATCCCAGCCTTGGCCTATCAGCCTCCCCGGCTGGCTTCTAGACTCTTTCTCCATGCTGGTCTCCTCCTGAACATTCCATGCAGCTGCCTACTCCCACCCTGACTGCTCTGGACAAAATGCCTGCTGCTCCCCACCCTTCTCCCTGTCGAGCACAGCTCCCAGACCCTCCTCTCAGGCTCTGTCTCTTCCCCTACCCCCATCCCTGCCACACCACCCGGCTTCGAGAAGTGGCCTGAATGTTTCTCATAATGGCTAGTAAAACCAACCCAAAAAACTAGATGAGAATATACCCTAGGCTTCTTTTTTTTGAGACAGGGTCTCACTCTATTGCTCAGGCCAGAGTGCAGTGGTGCAATCACAGCTCACTGCAGCCTCAAACTCCTGGGCTCAAGGGATCCTCCTGCCTCAGCCTCCCTAGTATCAAGGACTACAGGCCCATGCCACCTCACCTGGCTAATTTTTTGAAGAGACAGGGTCTCACCATGTTGCTCAGGCTGGTCTCAGACTCCTGGGCCCAAGCGATCCTACCTCAGCCTCCCAAAGAGCTGGGATGACAGTTGTGAGCCACCACACCTGGGTACCTCCAGCACCAAAGAGTTGTCAAGACTAGAAGGAATCACCATGCCAGAAGGAATGAAAATAGGAAATCCTCAAGCTGACCTAGCTCAGAGGCCACAGTTGCCCCAAGGGCATCTATAGGTCCTAGGAAATTTGAATTTCTATTTTTATGGCCTTGAGGGTCAAGGGGAACACAAAGCCAAGCCTCAGGCACTTTGCACAAGTTGGGGATCCGATAGGAGACCCTCCCCACAATAAGCTGGGTCTCCGAAGAACTACCTATTCCATGTGAGTGAAGGGCAAGTCGACCAGCTCCTGTGTGAAAGGACAGGCAGGGTGGAATCTCTAGTGCTGCCCAATGAATATCAAGGCCTGAACTGGATGAAGGGGGTCCAAAGCCATGTCTGTAGGCACCTGCCAGACATGTCAGTCCTCCTGAAGGAAAGCACCTTCATTCTGGGCTTCAAAGTATGCCTACAAAAATGTTTCAAATACAATGAGCTGTACACAATCAAAAATAACTAGGCAAACAAGAAACCACACTTCCCAGTTGAGAATCAGCAGCCACAACAGCTGACAGAAGCAGACCTGCAGTGACTTCGGAAGCTGGAATTACAGGCACCCGTACAACAACCCTGCTGACTTCAATATAAAATAAAAGATGAGCCCGCAGCTGTCTGCAGAGAAGAGGAAATCATAACAAGAGAAGCATCACAGTCTAACCTCTCACCAGATCATAGGCCCCACGAGGGCCAGGACTCTCCTTTGTTCCCTGCCATGACCCCTAGAGCGATGCCCTGCCCACATGGGAGCTCAGTAGCAAACTAACTAAATGAACACAATGGACTAAGGCCTTCAGGGAGGGGACAGGGCAGCCATCCGCCTGTTCTGGGTGAGCCTGGTGAATCATTCTAGTCAGTGAGCAGATAGGTGAGAGGAGGTGATTAACCCCAAATTTCCCTTCAACATGACATGTCTCTGTGTGAACGCAGGCGCTAATGACAAAACAAACCCAGCCACAGAACGGCCTCCACAGTGGAGAAAAACAACCCAGAGGTGTAATGACTATTGCAAAAAGCTGAATCCTTTAGGCCAAAACAAGCACCCCCCACCGTTATAATTTCGAGTTACCCATTCTTTATTACAACTCATAGCCTTGGCTCGAAAAGCCTGTACCAGGGATTCTTTCTGTGGGGGCAATTTTGGTGCCTGCAATTAGCTGAACAGGCAGCTTTTGTCCCTGCTAAAGCACTCAATTGCAGGTGTAATTAGGTTCCCTCACCCCTGAAATCTGCAGAGAGCCGCCCGCCTTGACTAACTGCACCCACAATTAAGTGCTTACGGGCATGTGGCTGGAGCGGGGAAACATGTGCATGCAGCTAATAGCAGGGGCACCAAGCAGGTTTGCAAAAATAGACACTGCGGTGGAGAGATCCAGGCTTTTTGCATTTGTTGTTCAAACGGCTCTGTCCAGCTGGGAATAACGAGGAAAGACAAACACACCAATTAGGCTAGGTCCATACATAAATAAACTGCACAGCTCCTTAATTAAGACACTTACAGGAGTGGGCAAAGCCATATGGAGGCAGGGGAAGGTGAGCCATGCCCCGCGGGGCTGGCACTGTGCAGGGGCACCGGCCTTGAAGAGCACCCAGGGCGGATGCCATGGTGGCCGGGATGGCAGAGTCAGTGGCAGACCCGCTCCTGGTGAACACAGCTGTAGGCCACTCCAGCCAAGGGACACCGAGGTGGGTGGCGGAGATTTGGGGGCTGGAGAGGGACTCAGGGGAGATGGGGAGGAGCCCCAGAGGTCTTCCAGGGCAAGAGGGAGGTTAAAGCAGGAAAGGAAGGTGGCTTAAATCCCGTGTGTCCAGAGAGCGGCAGTGGGGCACGGAGCCTGCTCCCAGATCCTTTTCCAAGAGCTGGTTGATCTGGTGGGTGACCTCCTCCCTGCAAGCGGTGGTACCTGCCCTCTCCTCCTCCACTTCCTCCCCACAGGGGCCTCTGAAGGTGGCAAGTCCCCAGTGAAACCACCTGCCAGCTTCCAAGGCTGGCTCCCCCAGGGCACCTTTGGTTGAGACCCAGGCCCTTGTCAAGCTCCCTGGCTACAAGCACAGTCAGAGAAAAGAAAGGACGCATGGGGCCGGCGACAAGATGTTACATGCCAGGAGGTGAAAGGCCGCCGGGGACTGAGGGGAATTTGTGTATTTCTGCTCCCCAGCACGCCCACACTTGTAAACTCCCTGCCGCACTGCTGTATTGCTTCTCAACGAGAAAACCAAGCACATTAGAGTCACTGCACTCAGGCCAGGGAGAAAAGCTTCCCTCTCTCCCCACAAGTTGAGCCACGGAAAGCGATTGGCCTTTTGCAGGGCTCAGCAGTCCTGGCTGAAAGCAAAGGGCAGAGGCAATATTTAGATAATTAAAAACGCACTGCTGGCGGGCCAGCCAGGCTGCCACAGGTGGCTCTAGGGTGGCCCGGCAGCAGCTCAGAATGGCCAGCCTGCCTCTCTTCTCCCCTCCCCTTCTGGCCTGGGTCTCCTGATTCAGCTACGGCTGTGGTTGATGACAGGCCAGCAATCCAGCCGGGTGGCCAACGGGAAGTCGTGCCAGGGAGGGGTCCGGGCGCAAGGCTGCGATTCTGGCTCCATGGCCCTCACGCAAGAGCCGGCCTCAGCTGCCTTTCCGTCCACCCCTGCTCCAGCCACGCTCGCCTCCCTGCCTCAAGCCTCTGTGCTGGCCGTGGCCTCTGCCTGGCTATCCATGGCTCCTAGCTTTATCCCAGCCTGTATTCAAACACCACCTCCGTAGAGAGGCCCACCCCGACCGCCCCAGCCTCCTTGACTGCTCACTCTGCTGCGGGGCTTTGGGTACCATTTGATTTCCGAATTCACACCTGGCTTTTCTGTCCTTCATTCATCTTTCTCGCCAGGGCCTCTTCGGCCTTCACCATGGGATCAGCCATGCAGTGACTGGACAAGTCAGTGGCCAGGTACGAAGACAACCAGGCGCCTCGGAAGGGGGCTGGGCACGAATCCAGATGGGGACTGTGGCCTCTGTGAGCCCTATAGCTCTGGAAGCTTCCTCCCACGGAGGGTTCCTGCTCCATGGGAGCTTGAGCCCAGAACTCGAACCCTGGCTGAGCTGGGCCCCAGCTTTCAGGCGCCTGGGCAGCCCCGTTGACCCCAGGTTGGGCCAGCTGGGCAGCCCTCAAGCCCTCACTTAGCTTCACCTTTGCATTTTTAAAGCTCATATCAGGTCCAGGAGTCGCCGAGCTCCCAGGAGCAGGGCAGGGATCCCCCTGTCTCCACTGTCCCACCCTCTCTCCACTCCCCTGCTCTTAGCAAATGCCTGTGAAAATCAAAATCAGGATCGGCTCCTCTTCACATGGCCCATCCCCGATGATCCGTTGTCATGGGGACAGCCTGAGCGTGGGCCACTACCATCCACAGCTAACCTGCAGCCTGGATTTTAGGCCCTGCGTCACCTGCCTTCCAACCAAATGCTGCCCAGAGCCACTAACGAGCCACAGAACGGGCAGCTGGAATTTCCCTCCTGTCTCACTTCTGCATCTCGGCTTCACTGGAGCCTTCCTGGGCGAGGTGCTGCAGAGGGCAGGTCCTGACCACTGCCCAGCCCACTTGGGGTGGGGCCTGCTGGCCGGAAGGCTCAGTGACCACGTCAGGCATCCTGCTCTTTCTCCATACTCCAGGAGCATGTGTCCCATGCACAGGGTCACCATTCCTCGCCAGTTCCATTCCAGGTCCTGAGTTTCTAGAGACTTCCCCTGTGATCCATGATCTTTCCTGACAGCAGCCCCATCCCTTTGCCTGTAGCAGTGGCAAAATCAGCCACACCTGGCCCATCCCAGGAGGCCCTGGGCACCTCTTCCCTCCCTCTCACCCCTCAGAGACAGGAACAGTGACATGGCCATTCCAGGCCAGGCAGGCTCCTGGAGAGGGCAGGGGCTGGGAGCCAGAGGGCCTGGGTTCAAAGCCACTGCCATGCAGGGCCCGTGGCCTCGCAGTACCTCACATCCTTGTCGCACTGAGTGTGGGTGAAGAAGCTGCCGCCAGACCGCGTGAAACACAGTGGAGGCTCGGCCCTCCGTCATCCGTGAGGGGCGGCCAACGTCCCATGTGCTAGACGAGCCCTGCCCGTGGCCCACACAGGCAAGGACTGCAGAGGTGCCTGGCAAGCAGTGAACGTCCTGGAGACCCTCCTCCTCCCTGGGAACTAGAGGCTGCTTGGCTGACCATCCTGCCTCCTGGAACCTCTGGATGGGGCTCTATGTCTTCTCATCCCCACGCAGCCAACTCCACTGTTACTTACTGAGAGAAGGTTCGGCCTCTCCTTTTCAGAGGAACCCCAGTCTACACCTCCTGAGCACCACCCACTTCCCTAAAGGAAGCAAGCCAGGGAGGCCCCGTGGAGAGAACTCAGAACTTCCTGGCCTTCAGCCACAGAAGCCTTGTTGGTGACCTGGCCAAAACCCATTAACCCCTAGAGGTGGCTGGGCCTCCCTCCTGGGGACCGTTTCCCTGGGACATTCCCTCCAAGTTCTTCTGAATCTCTTTCTCGTGGCCTTCTGGGTCTGCTTTGCCACTGTCCCCTCTTGCAGCCCCTGTCCTGATGACTCAGCCCTTACTGTGTCTTCCTTCTTTGAATCCCAAAGCCTAGCCCTAGGGCCTGTGTATGGCAGGTGCTCAATAAATGCTTTCCGGGTATACAGCAGGTGCCCAATGAATGCCCATCAGGAGACCACATGAGGCAGAGGTAGGGCCGGACAGGACAGGACTTTGAAGCTGGAGGGAATTAAGAAAGAAGGTGCACTGGCCCTGTGGCAACGGCTTTATTTCTGCAGGCAGAGGAGGGGTGAGGGTGGAAAAATGGTTCCCACTGGCGCCAAGCCAGGGATTTTGTGTTGGTCTCTCAGGCCCTGGGGCTAGTATCTTGACACATGCAGCTCCAGGTCAGTGATAGGACCTACTGGGGGTCCCACCCACTTCTCCTTTCACCCAGTATCACCCCAACCCCCAAGCAGCCTTCCTCTTATCAGCCAACTGTCACACCCAGAGGGCCACGGTGGCTTTGCTTTTTAATCCCTCTCTCCCGGGCCCAGATAAGGAGGCCAACCTTTACCCTCTGCTGCTTCCCCTCAGCGGCCTGGAAAAGCTCCCGGGTCACACAGGCTGAGGGCGTCTGTAAAATCCGACTGACTCCGGAGGTAACCCAGGCGGGGTGCAGAAGGAAGGCTGAGGCCAGGGTTTCCCATCTGGGAGAATCTCATACCCCCCGGTGACCTGGCTGTGGCCCCAGACAAGGGGAGGCAAAGACGAGCGCCTTGTTCCCCAAGGGCTCCGTAAGGACGCCTGGTTGTATGACTGTGGCTCTGAACTTGCTGCTTTACCATTTTAGCACTGTGAGGCAGGAACCAGAGTCAGCTGGGAGCACACAGGGCGAGCCTTCCTCATGCCTCCCGCAGCCTGGTGCAACCCTGCCCCACCCCACCGAGCCTGGAGCCCTTTGAGGCCGGGGCTGGGTCTCATTTCTGTCTGTATCCTGGCCCTGAGAAGGCCTGGGTCCCCTGCTCAGACCTTCTTTGTGTGTGAGACAGTCTCGCACAATCAGCTCTAAGAAACAGGTGTGTAAGGAGCTGCTGCCGTGCCGTGCACACATGCCTCCAAGACCACGGGCTCCTCATTCCTCATTCACACAGCCCCGACTGGAAGCAACCCAAGCATCTGTCCCGAAGCAAAAGACTGGACTAACAAACTGCTAAATCCCTACCACGGACACCATGCAGCAAAAAGAACAGGCTATCAATACACGCAGCAACGCTGACGGATGTCACAGACAGGGGAGCAACGCTGGGTGACTGCATCTCCATGAGGTTCCATAGCAGGCAAAACTACCCCAGTAGTCACCCAAAAGAAGCTACGGGAGGGCCCCAACAGACACTGCACACCCGAGCTCACAGCGGCACGACCAGCAGCGGCCAAGAGGCGGACGCGACCCAGGAGTCTGCAGACAAACGACGAATAAACAAAATGTGGTACGTATATATAGTGGAAGATGGCTCTGCCTTAAAAAGGAAGAAAATGTGGATGCATGCCACAGCCTGGAGGGACCCTGAGGATGCCGCACTAGGTAAAATGAGCCAGTCACTAAAAGGTACTGCAGAATTCCACGTAACGTTATGTATATTTTACCACAATTTTTTTTAAAAAAGAAATTAGCCGGGCGTGGTGGCTCACTCCTGTAATCCCAGCACTTTGGGAGGCCGAGGTGGGCGGATCACTTGGGGTGAGGAATTCAAGACCAGCCTGGCCAACATGGTGAAACCTCATCTCTACTAAAAATAGAAAAATAAGCCAGGTGTGGTGGTGCACACCTGTAATCCCAGCTATTTGGGAGGCTGAGGTGGGAGGATTGCTTGAGCCTGGGAGGTGGAGGTTGCAGTGAGCCGAGATCAGGCCACTGCACTCCAGCCTGGGCGACAGAGCGAAACTCCATCTCAAAAAAAAAAAAGAAGAAAAAATTTAAAAACTAGCCTAAAGGGATGTAAAGCAGATGACAGTTGCCAAGGCTTAGCTGTGGTGGAGAGACGATTGGGAAGGAATACCTGAGAAGGAACGTTCTGGAGTGACAGCATTATTCTAGACCTTAATGGGGTGGGGGTTACACAGACATACGCATATGTCAAACACCAGTGAGCAGTCCCCTCACAGTGGGTGCGTTTTGTTGAATGCAAACAATCCCTCAATAATGCCAAATTTATTTTATTTATTTTTAAGAGGGGGTCTCCCTCTGTTGCCCAGGCTGAAGTGCGGTGACTGGATCACAGCTCACTGCAGCCTCCACCTCCCGGGCTCAAGCGATCCTCCCACCTCAGCCTCCCAAGTAGCTGGGACCACAGGTGCGTGCCACCATGTCCAGATAATTTTTAAAATTTTTTGTAGAGATGGGGTCCCACTATGTTGCCCAGGCTGGTCTCAAACTCCTAGGCTGAAGTGATCCTCCTGCTTTGGCCTCCCAAAGTGCTGGGATTACAGTCATGAGCCACCATGCCCGGCCAATAACATTGATATTAAAAGCTAAAAACATACTTTGAACACCCATCTTCCAACATATGCATATTTATTTAAGAGTCATTTTTATGTACCACATGTTAAAGATCTCTCCATTATAACACATATGCAAACAGAGATTTCTGTTTGTTTGTTTTTTGTGTTTTTTTTGAAACGGAGTCTTGCTCCGTCCCCCAGGCTGGAGTGCAATGGTGCGATCTCGGCTCATTGCAACCTCTGCCTCCCAGGTTCAAGCGATTCTCCTGCCGCAGCCTCCTGAGTAGTTGGGATTACAGGTGCCTACCACCATGCTCGGCTAATTTTTCTATTTTTTTTTTTTTTTTTTTTTTTCAGTAGAGACAGGTTTTCGCCATGTTGGTCAGACTGGTCTCAAACTCCTGACTTCAGGTTATCCACCCACCTTGGCCTCCCAAAGTGCTGGGATTACAGGCGTGAGCCACCGTGCCCAGTCAAACAGATAAATTTCTAAAAGACAAGACAAACTGAGTTCTAGCATTTTCTTCCAGAGCCCGCTGGGTTGCTGTCCTCGCCTTGGAGACCGGATCGACACTGTTCACAGGCAGTGGCCAACACCTCCAGCAGGACAGGAGGTGGGGAGCAGGCTGGTTTGTGCTGGTTTTGGAGTACATGGGGCATGTTCTGGGGAAAATCTCAAGTCCCTGAAGTCTGCTGATGACAACCACCAAGCAGGGGCCACAGGCTCAGGACTTGCAGGGGAGGCCCATTCCATGGCACATGCACTTTGCAGGTTCTGGAGCCCTCTGCCTACACCCTCACATATAAGAACAGGCGTGACACCCAAATACACATATGGCAGGTATGCCAGAATTCTCCAAAGCAGACGGAGTCTCCACCTGGAGCCACAGGCCCATCCCGCCTTCCACCCGATGCTGGACCCTGGGGGCTCTGCTCAGAATCCAGGCAGGGAGGAACAGTGCGGGGGGGTGGGGGGCGACCACTGCAGACACACAGACATGGCATGTAGGGCAGTAATCAGGAAGGAGGGGTCCCCAGCGCTAGGCCAGACGTGGTGGTTCACACCTATAATCTCAGCACTCTGGGAGGCCAAGGCAGGAGGACTGCTTGAACCCATGAGTTTGAGGCCAGCCTGGCTACAAAGGGAGACTTCATCTCTGCAAAAATAAAAATAAGTTTAGCCTGGCATGGTGGCGTACACTTGTGGTTTGAGCTACTCGGGAGGCTGATTCAGGAGGATTGCTTAAGCCTGGGAGGTCAAGGCTGCAGTGAGCCATGATTGTACCACAACACTGCAGCCTGGGCAACCGAGCAAGACTCTGTCTTAAAAACAAACAAAATGATCCCAGCTCCACCACATTTTAGCTGTGCAGTCTTAGGCATACTCCTACATGCCTCAGTTTCCCCATATAAAAATGTGGATGGTGCTGTGTGCTTGGGGTTATCAAAGTTTTGAGGATGAAAAAGCTAATATACAGAACCAACATACAAACTCTATTAAAATGGAGTGTCTGTGTCAATCTGTTTTGAAGGCTAACACTGTATACAAAGCGCTCAGAGCAAGCCCTGTGCTGAAGACTAGTCACTGTCACTGTCTCCCTAGACACCCGGGTCCTGCCTCTGCCTGCCCCCCTACTCGCGTCCCTTCTCTGTCAGCTCCCTGGGGAATCTGTGTTCTCTCTGAGGACGCCAGGAGACAGGGAGGAGAGTCTCAACCAGCCAAAAGAGTCTCTTGTCTCTGCAGTCCAAGTTCAAGTCCACAGTTGGGTTTGTGTTTAAGTTGTCCTTTTCCTGTCCTGCGCCCAGCACCTGGCCCCTCCCTGAGCCCATTGTCTCAGGACCCAGGGCCATCCGGTCCATCCTGGGGGAGAACAAGGGAGCCCCCCGCCATTTCCTCAGACTCCAAGTCCCTTGGCCGAATAAACACAACTTCACACAAAAGACGTCCCGGCAACGCCATACAGCAGTGTGGGGCCGGGGCAGGGTGGAAGGGGGCAGGCAGAAGCCACTGTTCCAGAACATTCTGTGTAAGGTGCCAGCGGGGCCATCCTTGGGTTACAGGGTTTCTTTTAGCAGAGGCTGGGCCAAGAATGCCTGCTCGGACAGCGAAGGCCCTCCAAGAGGGCTCCTTCATGAACTTCTCTCCTACCTGACACACAGAGACATGCCCTAGGAGAATCTATGGACGAGAGTCCGTGCTCATCCATCCACCTAAGCAAGGGCCATGACGGGTCAGCGGTCCTGGGTGACTAGCTCCTAGGCTGTCTACGGCCACCATCTGACCTCTCTGCCCCAGGACTGTGTTGTTTAGGGCCTCACAGAACACAGGACAGATGGGTACAAGCAGCTCAACACCCCAGCCCTCTCAGAGCTGTGCTCACAGTGGGGATAAAGGACACCCTCTCTATTGCTCCTTCCCTTCCCCATGTCCCCCTCCCACTTCCTCCTGCTATCTCCAGAGATCATTTCCCAAATAAAGCCCCTGCACTGAGGTCTGAATCCGGGCAACCAAACGAAGCCAGAGGCAAAGGTGTGTGCACAGCATCAGTTGGCAACTCCTTGGAGCCAGAGATCAGCCCCTGCTCCCAGCACGGAGCCAGGCCTGGTGGGGTTCAGCCCAAGGTGACAACCCAAACAACACCTGTCAGACAAAGGGGAGCCGGGACAAGTCGCTGTCCAGGGAGCGGCCAAGGGGGCTATGCCTCAATTCTGGGAGGGAGGCTGCAAGAAGAGAATCTCCTCACTTGAGCCTCGGGGCTTCCCCTGGTCTAGGTCACGTTCGGATATTCCCTCCTTCGATGACACCCAACTATCTCAGAAGGAACCGCCATGCAGACTGTAATTGTTTCCTGTGTATTCCCTCCATTAATGGGAACTTGGAACCCCACGGCTGGCTGCTCCGTGAGGCTTCAGGTAGCAATTTTCCATTTGTGTTTCAAATTTTAATGAACGCACCTGTCCCCTGGGCCCTCGTTGCAGGCTGTAATCCTCATGGAGTGGGTCGCAGGCATGTCACCCACGGCTGGGTTCCAGCGGGATTCCTACAGGGGCTTGATTTCTCCAGGGAATAGCTCCGACGAAAAATGGTCCACGCCACAGCCTCCTCCACCCCCGCCACCCCTCCCTGCTGGCTCAGTGTCGAGCTGGCTGCAAATCGTAAGATTATTATTTCTTTCCGACATCCCCAAAGTATCCTATATCCCAAGATGGAGAGTAAAGTTCAGCTCTGATAAGACTGCATCACTGGGGAGGAGATACATTCTCGCCCTTGCTCCCTCTGCCTCTGGCTAACATAATTCCTTTCTGATCTTACCCAGGGCATCCAGTCAGGCTGGGAGGCAAACAGGATAATCCATTTTAGAGAGATCGATCAATATCGTTAGGAGCTTTTTAAATGGTTCCACAGGCTTCAGGGAGCCAAGGCAGACAGCTGAGCTGGAAATCGGGGGCCGGAGGAGGCAGGACGGCAGGCGCTACCCTCAAGGATTTCCAGACAGTCCTTCCATTTCCTACCAGGCTTCAAGAGCTGGTTCCAATCAGGACAGGAACGCTGGGTACATGTGGGCAGGTTGTGCACCGCACAAGGGGCTGGGCAAAGGGGAACAGTAGGCTGAAGTCTAGCTGACCTTTCACTCATCTCGCCAGTGCCTGTCCACACAGAGGAGGAACCCCTTTTCTAATGTGCAGCAAGGCACCCCACAGGCCACAGCTGGTCCTGCTGGCAAAGGACAGAGGTGTTTCCTGGCTCCCAGCTGCCTAGCATTCTGGGTCCTGTTTCCCGGTAATCAGGAAGACAGCCTTTCTGGCAAACCCCCTCTGGCTAGACGGTCTAATTGGTGAGGTTCCGGAAGCCTCCCTGTTCCGTCTCCACCTACCCTCCCCCAGCCTACCCCCAAACAGGCCTCCATATTTCAGCCAGGGACACCTAAAGCCAGGACTTAGAAACTCAGGTGCTGGGAGGGCCAGTTAGGCAAAGAAAAAGGGCTCGGTAGCGGGGGTGGGGGGCTAGAGCAAATAGGAGGGTGCCTGCCCTCTCGGCATAGCAGGGGCTGCTCAGCTGCCCCCAACAGGTGCCAAGGGGGAGCACAGACCCAGGGTACCAGGAGTTTTAAAGAGAAGCTGGAACTCTGGGGTTTAAATGTGGGGAAGAAACTTGTTTGTTTTTAATCGTAAATATTGGCAATACAACTTAAAAAATAAATAAAATACTGTGTAAGAGCTAAGAAAACATGGCTGCAGGCTGAGTACTGAGCCCTTTGAGGCCTTCCACCAGCTGTAACCCGGAGACTCTGCCCCTGTCTCCTGGACCGCTGCTCGCTTGCCACGGAGCCACTGACATGGCCTTCCGGGCCACACACCGATGGCACAGCTTCTCTGCTGAAAACCTCCTGGCGGCTTGACATCCCCACCCCCACCCCAGTCCCACACAGGATGAACCACCTACACATCCGGAATTGGACCAAGTCTAACCCGGCCCGAACCCCCTGGACCACTGCAAGCAGCGCCTCGCTGGCCTCCTGCTGTCACCCACGCCCCCTACAGTCAATTCTCAGTACTGCAACCTGAGGAGGCCGGCCCGCCAAGATGCGGGCGCCTCTGCCCAGAACCCTCCATGGCTCCCATTTGATTCTGAGTAAAGGCCACGTTCTCACAATGGCCTCTGGGGTCTCGAGCTATCTTCCTCCCACTCGCTGATCTCCTGGCTTTCACTCTCGCCCCAGGGCCTCTGCACCGGCTCTTCCCTTTGCCTGTCTTACCTCCTCCACGAGGCAGCCACATGACCAGAAAGGGCTTTATCAATAATCATTTGGAACAAGAGGCATCAGCTTGCACTGCCCCCAGACGATGGGACATCCCACCACCCTTGGTTTCTTCTGTGCTCTGCCAAAGGGTATCAGAAGGCCCTTCCTGACCACCCCATTAAAAAACAAAACAAAACAAATCAAAAAACAGCAATCCACGGCTGGGTGCAGTGGGTCAGCCTGTAATCCCAGCATTTAAAAAGGAGGCTAGGGCAGGAGGATCGCTTAAAGCCAGACTTTTGAGACCAGCTCTGGCAACATAGTGAGATCTCATCTCTACTAAAAATTAAAAAAAAAAAAATTAGCCAGGGATGGTGGTGCACACACCTATAGTCCCGGCTACCCAGGAGGCTGAGGTGGGAGGATCCCATGAGCCCAGGAGATTGAGGTTTCAGTGAGCTAGGGTTGTGCCAGCTGGGTGACAGAGCAAGACTCCAACTCAAAAAACAAACAAACAAACAAAGCCCAGCCATCCCTGCCCCACTCCCCCAGTCCTTCTTACTCTGTTACATCTTCCCCATGTCGCTTTTCACCATCAAACCTAACACATATTTATCTGTTGATCTGTTCGCTGCACTGCACGCTTCACGGGGGTGGGAGTCTTGTCTGTCCAGCTCACGGCCACACACCCAGGTTAGAACAGTGCCAATGGCTGAATGCCTTCCCCCTGCTTGCAGGGTTTGTGCAAGCTGCTTAGCCTGAAGCTAAGGCCCCCCTACACCCCTGCCCACCTCTGCAGCTGTCCTCGTCTTTCCCTCTGCCGTGAACTGCTAGTGTGTGAGAACAGAACTGACACACATGCTCCTCTCTCTCTTCCAGGAACGGCCTTCTCCTCCCCACCTACCAGGCAAACTCCTATGCATCCTTTAAAACCCCGTGAGGAAATCCCCTACTTCAGGAAACATTCCCTGACTCTGTTCCCACTTCCACCAGTTAATCTCCCCTCCTTCGACGGTCACTCCTATATATGTCTATGCTGCCATTCACAGCCGTCCACGTCCATCGGTGTGGGCAAGCCTGTGCGCTCTCTTCCAGAGCACAGGCTGTGCAGTCAGCCCACTTCCCCAGCCCACTGCCAGCCCCACATTCCCCTGCCGGGGCTGCCGGCCCCACTTCCCCCGACCAGGGCAGGCTGCTGGTCCCGGAACTGCATTCACTGCTGCAAGCCCTTCCCAAGGCAGTGTGGTGCGGGTGCATAGGAAGTAACCACCTCCCCAGCACAGAGCAACTGCCTTTTTGGCAATGCCCGTGCAGCAGGGAAGAGGGTCAAGAGCCTGGCTCTGGCCCCAGCTCTGGGCACATGGCCCTCGTTCTCAACCCCTGCCTCCCCAGTAACCCTGGTTCATCCCAGCCTGGTTTCTTCCCCGGGAGGGGTTCTTCTGAGGGCGAACCTTTCAGCATGGTCCTTTCAGCTTCCCTCCCTCCCAGCAGGGACAGTGGCCTTCTCATCAATCATCCGCCTCACATGATGCCCTTTAACACACGCGTGTGCACAGGTGGGCGAGGCCGGAGCCAGCCCCTGTGCGCCCACGGACCAGCGGGGGGACAAGCCCAGGCAGTGGTTCCTCACCAGGGGGAAGCATGACAGGCCTGGCTACAGCTCCCTGGGCTTGAAGTCAGGCTGCTGCTCAGGAAGACAGAGGAGGTGGGGTGCAGGCCACGGCCTCATCGGGATCATCCTGACCGGACAGGCGAACGCAGGGAGAGGGCTACCCCTCCCCAAATCCCTGCACCACGGACAATATTTTTACAACACTGTTTTGGCACTTCCACTGTGAACTGAATTTAACATCCATATTGCTGCTACTTAATTAAATAGATGAACTCATTTTACATTTACAAGTCTTAATTCATCCTGAACAAAATTGGCCATGTTTAGTTCTTTATACACTACAGCTCCCTGGAACAAATGGTGACCTTTTCCAGTTAACGGTGGGGACAGGTTAAAAGCTAATTATCGGCTCTGGTCGCCTGTAAGAGAGCGAGCGGACGTCTTTATCCATCATCAGAAGTGAGGGGAGAGGTGGCTGGTTTGAATTCTTTTTTATGCAGTCACAGGCAGCCAAGCTGGCAGGCGGCGTAGACCTTGCCCAGATCCCCGATGGGGGGCAGGTGGTCCCACCCCTCCCCATCCCTGTTCTCCACCCACATCCCACCTGCCTGTAACCACTACCCTGTCTGTGCTGCCCAACACACCTGTGTCCCTCTGGCCTGCCCGGCTACCCCAGCCTTGCTCCTGGGCAGCCCCTGCCCTTGAAGACCCACCTCTCCCCCCACAGCCTGACCCTTCCAGACCACTCTGCCCTGGATTCCTGCAGTCCTGCCTGCCGGCACGCGTGGGACTGGCCGTTCTTCTCACCCTGCGCAGACAGTGGGGCACGCACTCTACTTCTGCAGCTCCTCAGGGTTGGGGGCCAGTGGCACGGCGGCCTGGGTCCCCAGCATTGCCTTGCATGCCCCATCACTACAGCTGGCAAAAGGGAACAGCGAGTCCCTATGTTGAGGGACTGTGGAGAGGGTTCTCGAGCTAATCCCTGGGGAGGAGCTGGGCCTGGCACACAGTAGATACTCAGTGAACGTGTCTTTTGCTGCTGAGCACAGGGTGGGGGTGCAGAGATGTCTGGCTGGTGGGCTGGGAGTCAGGTGTCAGGCTCAGGTGCCTGTCTCTCAGCAACTGTACCAGGTGGGGACTGTCCGTACCCAGGAGCCATGAGCTAGGGGACAGAGGGAAAGTTGCACGGTCCCAGGACCCTTGCTGGAGGCGTCTGGCAGGTCCCTGCCTTTCCACCCCAGCAGAGTCAGTGCAGCCAATCCAAGGCTGCTGGCTGGTGTCCTAAAAGGCTGATGGGAGGCTGGAGGGCCGCGGGCTCAGGCTCAGCCACCGGTGAGGTACTCAAGGCAAGCCAGTGCTCCCTCTACTAGGCAGGCAGGTCCTATTACTACCCCTGTGGGATGTGGGTGGCATTACAGGAAGAAACTGGAGCCCAGAGAGGTTAAACAGCTTGTCTGGGGTCACAGAGCTAGCAACTGTGGAGATAGGATTTGGGCCCAGACATACTGATGGCAAAGTCCGTGGTCTAATCACAAAACACACTGCCCCCTGAGGGACAAATGGAGCCCCCTAAAGGTGGGTAACTCTGTAGTCTGGGCTGTGTGATGTTAACTGATCCCCAGGCATGTGGGCAGTGACACCCCCATTTGGGGGGTCAGCTCCTACCCCATGAAGTATTCACCTCCACAGGAAAGCCTGCCGGCCTGCCCTGGGCATCGTGAGCAGGGTAGGAGGAAAACTGTGAAACAAGGAAGCCTAGGTCTGGCTTGGCCACCTCGCTCCTTCTCAGCTCCCTGGATTTCCCCAACGCTGGGGAGATGACAGCCACGCCGACAGCTGCTCTCCCACAACCGCCCTGCCCTCGGGCTGAGCCAGCCGCACTGTGCCCACAGCTAATAGAGGGGTGTTGATCCCAGGAGAGGGGCTGTCTATGCCCCTGGTGGTCACCTCACCATCAGTGGGGGGGACAAGTGGGCCAGAGGAGCCCAGCTGCAGGCAGAGGGGCAGCTGCTGTCAAGGTGCCCTCCCTGGCTGATAAAACCACTGGGCTGGCCAGGGGCCACTTACCCCCTGGCCCACTGGCCTCAGGTTCCCTGCAGAGTCCAGGAGGCTGGCGAAACCCCCCGGGCCAGCAGGCATGGTGACGCAACCACAAGCGCCGATTGCGGAAGAGGCTGCGGGCAGCCAGGGAGACGGCCGGATCACCCCAGGGAGCAGGTTGTTTGTTTGGGGAAAGGGGAAGCGGGCATGGGGGGGCTCACTCATTCGTGTTTAATCCTGCTGGGCTCACTAATGGCAGCCTCGAGAGATCCCAGCAATGCAGAGACGAGGCAGGGCTGCTACAGACAAGCCCAGGACCATGGACCGGTGGCCTCAGTTTCCCTAGGGTGTAAACGTCCTGCCCCTACCTCCCACCCATATGGGATGCGGTGAGGCCATCAGATGCCCCTCGGGGGAAGCTGACTGGCCCCGGTGCCCTCTCCCCCTCGTGATTACAGGCCTGGCCTCAGGCTTCCTGGCCCAGGAATGCAAACAGGTCAGGACAGTGTACACACACCTGGCTTCCTGCCCAAGGCTGACAGCCCCTCCCCGCCCAGGGCATGAGGCCTCAGCACCCCTCAGCTCCCCTTGGACCCCACCCTCACCCTCCCACACGTGGCAAGCCCGGGATGGAGACTGCAAGACCCAGGGGCTTCTACTGGCCCTGGGAGCAGGGCCCCATCCGACAACCGCCACAGCCGTGGCGGCCGCGCTGGCATTTAGGAGCTCTCGTGTCTCTGCTATCCCATTCTGAGCTTCGCAGGCAGCACCATTTCTAGATGAGCAGACAGAGGCCCAGAGAGGCAGAGTTCCTTTCCGGAAGCCACAGAGCCAGCAAGCAGCAGGACTGGAATGGCATCTGAGGTGCCCCGTGGTCTCAAGTCCAGAGCTCTTACCATCCCCGCCACACCGCGTCACCTCTGCTGACATCCAAAGGGCAAAGACCTGGCCACCTGACTGCCAGCCAGAGAGAGCCAGCCACCTGCAGCCACAGGAGTCAGACAGGGAGGTCTGAACGTGTAGGTCCCCCGCACTCCACCAGCCCCAAGTCCTGGGCCCCGGAAGTCAGAGGGATGAGGGGCTCCTGGCTGCAGAAGCTGGCCCTGGCCCCACCACCCAGGAGACAGGGCTCAAGGCAGGCACACAGGGGTCTCGGAAACAGCATCACCCCAAAAGCCCTCCTCTCCCCAAGGTGTTCCTCAGTGGGCCAGAAACCGAGGGGGTAAGCTGCCCCCTCCTGCGCCCTCCCGCCTCTGTTCAGCCTGGGCCTGTTTACCACCTCCCCCCCACACCCCTGGCAGCACCGCCCTCCAAGCAAGAGCCCTGTGGTGTTGCTGGCTCTGAACCAGACTGCTGCGCCTGAGGTCCAGCCCCTCCCCTGGGGAAAACGTGACACCTAGACTGAGCTAGCAGGACAGGCAGCCGAGACTCTCAGGGTCTCCCAGTGTCCGGGGAGGCTGCCTGCAGTGACATTGGAACCGGGAAAGTTTGGGGGTGGAGGCAGGCACGAGGAAGGGTCCCCTCTGTCCCTCAACCCCCTAGAACCGCAACAGCTCCAGCCCCCAGGGCTGGGGCCAGGAGTGGAGTGGGAGGTGGCTCCCAGGGGTTCCTCAGCCCTGCTTCCTTCCTGGCCCCAGCCCTGGCTCCTTCCTCAGTCCCTGGAGACTCTCCCTGACCTGGGGAGTGTGGCCAGCTCCTCCCAACCGGGACACTGTTCCATCAGCCAGTCGGCAATGTATTGACCCAGCACCCTCCTGAGCATGGAAGATGGAGATGGGGTTTAACGGAAGTCGGAGAGGGAGTTCTGCTGGACAGGCAGGACGCCCCATGCACGCACGCGCATACAGGGCATGCACAACCACAGGCACACGCACACAACACACACAGGTCTCACACACACAGGGCACACACAACACAGTCACACAACACACAGGGCACACACCACACATTCACACCCAACACATGCACACACCAATTTACACCACACAGCACAACACACAGTAAACTCCAACACACTGTACAACCAACACAGACACCCACATGAGCACCCACTCATGCCCTCACACTCACAGACTCAGAGCTGGCCTGCTGTGAACCTGGGGCAAGCAATGTCACCGCCAGGTGACTCAGGTTCCCTATCAGTAGGATGCAAATTATCCCCACTTTGTGAGCCACAGATGACCTAAGGCCGGAGGCACAGGCGGTTCTCAGAACAGCACCACTGGCTCCGCTCACTGTCACGAGAAACGCAGGAGTAGGTCGGTTGGACGAGGCGGGCAGGAAGGTCTCCTCTGGCAGGGAGGGAGTCATACTGATCCCACAAGGACATGGGGAGGGATGGGCTGGGGAGGGGAGGGAGGGCTGCGTCCTGGGGGCTGGGGGCTGGGGACTGTGGGGTGGACCCGAGCTGTGGGCATCTTTTATACCTGACCCAGTCCTGATGGCCCTGACCACAGCTCAGGCAGGCATTGGGAAGGGCACAGTGCAGGGAAAGAGGGGGGATACTGGACAAGCCACGGCCCGGCCAATCCCACAACTCATCCAGGGCTGTGGGAGGAGGAGAGGAGGGAGCCCCAGTTCATAAGGCATCCATTAAGGCTGGTTGGGCGGGGGCTGACGATTGTCTCATTAAATCCTTAGAGCAGTCATCCGCCCAGATATGCCTGCCTGGCTTCCAAAGACCGTCTTCCCATGGGGGCTCCTGGAGCTTCTAGGAGGCTCTGGAGAGACTCCCGTGGGAGGCTGCTTCCCCTGCCACTTTTGCCAGCTAGAAGATGCCCCTGGCTTCCGTGAGCAGGGCCCAGCTTCACGCTGGCATGCTCTGTCATGGGAACACTTGGCACTGCCGGGCCCTCATTAGCAGAGGATCTTACAAGAGTCACGTGGGAACCCTCCACGACCCCCTGGGCTGAGCGCCAGCGTGCTCCGGATTTTATGGGGTGAGAACACTCAGACAGAAAGAGGCTGGCCCCTCTCAGGGCGGCTCCAGTGCACAACCAGGCCCCTGCCCTCCACACAACAACACATACTGCTCCTCCAGGCGGGAGCTGGAAACCCCTTAGCCGCTGCTCAGATGCAGAGGGACAGGGAGGCTGCAAACACATGTTACTGACTGCAAGGGAAGGATGCCTGAACAGGAAGGGGACTTCAGGGACACCACTGTAAAGAAGATACCGAGGTCCACAGAGGACCCAAACATGCCCAGAGCTGAACTGCCGCAGGTAAAGCTGGGCCTGAAACCCTGGCCTACCGATGCCCACAGGCCGGGCCCTGGACAGGAGTCTGCTTCAGGCAGGAAAGTCAGGGTGCCCAAGGAGGCTGGGCTGGGATGACAGCAGTGGATCGGAGGCAGGAGCTTTGGACCCCGTCCTGGCTGCTTTGCAAGTTTGCCCTGGGCTCCAGTTCCTCCTCTACAAAGGTGAGCGCGAGGTGAGGTTTAAGTACAGGCACAGGGTCACCCTTAGGGTTTATGTCTCTAAATCTAAACAGAAAACCAGCTCCTAGGCCTGGCGCCAGTGCCTCTGATCTCTGACCCTGCCCTGGGACCACATCAAGTATCGGTGGATGGCAATCAGTGGTCAGGAGTCCAAGGCCTCCCAGCACTGGTCAAGACGGAGGTGCAGCCCGGGGGTCAGGGTGTCAGCATGACCACGTTGATCCCTGAGGTCTTCACGAAGAACCCAGACAAACCGGCTTGTTGGGCTCCCAAAGGCTCCTCAACCCCCGCTGAGACCTTCCAGCCCCAAGCAAAGACCTGTTGGACCAGTCTGTCTGCCAAGCCACCTCCATGCAGGGCGGTGCTGGCCAGCTGTCAAACGGTGGCGGGACCAGGCCCACTTGGTCCTTCGTCCTGCACCTAGGATGCTGCCCTGTTTCTCCTTCCCCCCAGGCTGGTCCCCATTGTAATCCACAAAGCCTTTTTCTCTGGCAGAAAATCAGAAAAACAGAATGTGGGTGTGTGTTGGGTAGTCTTGGCTTCCGAAAGGTTAGGAATAAAAATAGGAGCAGGGACTAGGCGTGGTGGCTCACTCCTGTAATCCCAGCACTTTGGGAGGCCAAGGCAGGTAGATTACCTGAGGTTAGGAGTTCAAGATCAGCCTGGCCAACATGGTGAAACCCCATCTCTACTAAAACAACAAAAATTAGCCAGGTGTGATGGTGGGCGCCTGTAATCCCAGCTACCTGGGAGGCTGAGGCAGGAGAATCACTTGGGCCCGGAAGGCTGAGGTTGCAGTGAGCCAAGATCACACCAGCCTGGGTGACAAGAGTGAAACTCCTTCTCAAAAAAAGAAAAAAAAAAAAAAATAGGAGCAGGGCCAGAAAGATTCCTCTGAGACCCTGCATGTCTTCTCTCAGGGGTCTGCTACAATCCAAATGTTTGTCTCCCAGGCCCCCAATTCCTGTGTTGAAATCCCCACCGCAAAGTGATGGTATTAGGAGTTGGGGCCTTTGGAGGTGATTAGGGCATGAGAGCGCAGCCCTCACGACGGGATTAAGCTCTTGTTAAAGGGCCCCCCTTCCACCATGTGAGGATACAGCGAGAGGGCACCATCCATGAACCACGAGGTGAGCCCTCACCAAACATCTCATCTGCCAGCACCTTGATCTTGGACGTTCAGCCCCCAGAAATTGAAGCAGTACATTTCCACTGTTGTTAAGCCACCTGGTCTATGGTATTTTGTTATAGCAGCCTGAGCTGACTAAGACAGGGTCCTGGGCCTCCCTATGCACCCAGAAGGGCCAGAAGCCCCAAAGCACTGTGGGTGATAAGGAGAAGCCTCTGGGACCCCTTTCCCAATTATAGAGGGCATAAGAGAAAGGTGCCTTCCTACTCCTTACCCCCCGCCAGGCTTTCTAGAATCTCAGAGCACCAGTCTCAGGAAGGAAGGGGAGCACTTGGACTCCTTAGCCATGAATGACGATGACAGTGACCACGATTGCTGGTTGTGGTGATGACATTGGTGGTGATATGGTGGTGATGGTGATGCTGATGGTAGTGATGGTGATAGAGACTGTGGTGATGGTGGTAAAGGTGATAACGATGGAGACTGGTGATGGTGGTCATGGTGCCGGTGGTGATGGTGATGGTGATGGTGATGGTGACAGTGTTAGAGACTGTGATGATGGTGGTGAAGGTGATGATGATTGAGACTGGTGATGATGTGGTGATGGTGATGATGATAGTGATGGTGATAAAGGTGATGATGGTGGGTGATGGTGATGACACAGATAGTGGTGATGGTGATGATGATAGTGATGGTGATAAAAGTGATGATGGTGGTGATGATGACACAGATAGTGGTGAAGGTGATGATGATGAGGGTCATAGGTGAAAACGTTTACAAATACCTAGAACCTAAGTGGTCCCACACTTGATACCCAGTACCTCATTTAGCCCTCACAGATCCCTATGAGGTAGTGGCTTCATTACTCCACTTGTCCAGAGGAGACACTGAGGCACAAAAAGCAAAGTGATCTGCATTCATACGTGGTGAGGGAGGGGCTGGGATCTGAACCCAGGCAGATGGGTCCAGAGTGCACTTCTCAACACCGCATGGTCCTGCCTGGATCCAGGTCCACAGAAGAAAAACACGAGCCAGCCGAGGGACAAAACGGGGGTCTGTGTTGGTGGCCCTGGTGTGAGCCTGAGCTGGGTCGCAAGAAAGGGCTTTTCTTCCTGCATGGGCATCTCACAGTGCCAGGTGTCAGTCTTGCGTAAGGATAGGTCCTTTTTATACCACAGGGCGCTAAACCCACGGTGGCAGCTCTGGGCACACCTGAGAGCACGTCCCCTGCTCACTGGGTGATTTAAAACAAGGCCATCTGCACACCACATTTTGACTTCATAGACTGACTCTGAACCTCATCTACGCATACAATGCAGCACTGAGGCGCTGCTGTCCCCATTTTACAGCTGGGGAAACTGAATCTCAGAGAGAGCAACTGTTGGCTGAAGGCAGAGTTGGGGCCGGAAGCTGAAGGCCCCCTCAGCATCCCAGGCTTGGCTCCCAGCTGTGAGACCTTGGCCAAGTTACTTCTGTGCCTCGGTTTCCTCTGATGTAACGCAGACAGTTGCATCACTGACTCACAGCGAATGAGATGATGCACAGCACACAGGACCGTCCCGGCCACGCGGTCAGGGCACCGTCCTGTGGCTCCTTTCCATGCCTCCTTCCACAACCTGCCCCATCCACGGTGGGCGCCCTCATCACGCAGAGACCCCCTTCATTCTCTCTCGGACCCTCACACCCAGAGAGAACTGACCCTGTGGGGCACACCCAAAGCCCCCCGCCGAAGGGTCACTGGATCTGGGCCTGCAGGCACAGATATCTGGGTGGCCGGGAACGGTGGGGCCATGGCCGCAGTCTCTGCAGGGCAGTGATAACCTGGCTGGCGCTGGCCGGCTGTGCCCAGTTCCAGCAGATGCGCCTGTCAGGGCATCTCGGGCCAGGAGCCGTGTCCCTGGTGCCTGGCTTGGGGCAGGCAGCAGGAAGTGACAGGGAGGCAGAGCCCCTGACAAAGCACACATCCTCTGTGAGCAGAGATAAACCTTGGAGGGGAGACGGGCGCTCCATCAGCCCTGCCAAGCGCCACACGCTGACGGGGCACACGCAAAGCCTTTTGCGGCCACGCGGCTCCGCTGGCCGTTGTTCACGGCGGAGCCTGCTTTATCTCCCGCACAGTATGTGAGGCCACGAGACGGACGCTGGCTCCGCGCACAGGGCTCCCTTAGAAAATATTAATATGTAAATGTCACTCTCCGAAGACCAGAAATGAAATGGAATGACCGACTTGCAAGATGCTCTGCTGGTGAGATAAAACGAGAAAAGAAAAGGAGAAAAGGCTGCTGGGGCTGGAGGTGGGGGCGAGGGCTGAGCTTAGGCAGGCGGGGCTGGAAGGGAGCATGGGATTCAGGGGCCGGTTTGTGGGGAGCAGGCAGCCACTTCCACTCTCTCCAGGCAAACGGCTTCAGCACAAGGTCGGAGAGCGGGTGGAAGCTTCTGGGCTGAGGCCCCAGTGTCGTCACCCCGTAACAAGATGACACTTACGGGCACTAATGTGTTACTGTCTCCAGGGGTCTGCTGGAAGCTTTTTATGTGCAGAACTCACTTGGTCACTGGCAGCTCTATTGCCCCATTTCACAGATGAGAAAGCTGTGGCACGGGGAGGTTAAGCAGCAGGACCAAGGATACATGGCTGTGCTAGAACCTAGGCCCCTGCGTGTGTCCTCAGGTACCCCATCTCCTCCCATTTCTCACAGAGACACCAGGAGGGACCCATCTGATGGTCCCTGTGGGCTGTCGAACCCTAGGCTGCCTTCATCTCCCCAGCGAGGGGGGACATGGCCTGCCCGCAATGAAGGCAGAAGCCCCCACCCACCAGGAACATCCGGAACCAAGACACGGCCGGGCGCGGTGGCTCACGCCTGTGATCCCAGCACTTTGGGAGGCCGAGATTGGTGGATCACGAGGTCAGGAGATTGAGACCATCCTGTCTAACACAGTGAAACCCCGTCTCTACTAAAAATATAAAAAATTAGCCGGGCATGGTGACAGGCGCCTGTAGTCCCAGCTAATCGGGAAGCTGACGCAGGAGAATGGCGTGAACCCAGGAGGCGGAGCTTGCAGTGAGCGGAGATCGCGCCACTGCACTCCAGCCTGGGTGACAGAGCCAGACTCCGTCTCAAAAAAAAAAAAAAAAAGAACTAAGACAAATCCCTGGCCCAAGATGCACCCCATGGTTAGTAGGTAACACTATGAATACCACCTGGCTCCTCAAATCAAGGTGGAAAAAATGGCAGGGGGGCCTTAGAAAGAATCCAGCCCACCTCCTGGTTCATTCCTCTAACGTTACAGCTGAGGAAACTGAGTCTCGGGTAATTTTATCTTTTTGTCTGTTTTTTTGAGACAGGGTCTCCTCTGTTGCCCTGTAGAGTGAGCACAATGGTGCCATCATGTCTCAGGGCAAACTCGACCTCCTGGGCTCAAGAGATCCTCCACACCTGGCTAATTTTCGTTATTTTTTTATAGAGATGGGGGTCTCTCTATGCAGTCCAGGCTGATCTCCAGGGAATATTTAATCATCGTTGAAATATCCACCACCCCTGGGCCACAGCACACTCCAACATTCCCGCCCACCACCCCCTTGAACTCTGGTGAGTGGGTGCCAGCACTGTCTCCGAGTCACAGTCACAAGGTCACAGGTAGAGGAGCAGCCTGCCCAAGGTCCTGCAATCACAGGTGCTGGCACCAGATCACAGCCCAGCTCCACCCCCTTCCCCAGGCCTCGCAGGAGTGAGTACTCCAGGGGGTTGGTACCTGTGAGGCTCATGTGACACAATCTGTCCCCAGCAGGGACCACAGACTTAGCTCTGGGGAAGCTCTGTCAAGAGGGAAGACTGGAGTGAAGACGGGGATGCCACTGCCCCCAGGCCTCCCTTCCCAGCCTCGGCTGCTGCCAGGCACCAGCATTTTATTCCTCCTCCTCCCATCTCCTCTCTGCCCTTTCCCCTGCTTGCCCCCTGCCCAACGTGTGTGGTGCTGGGACAGCAAACAGTGGAGTCCCGGGCTCAGGGTGGGAACAACAACTGGCCAGAGCCTGTGGGGAAATGCAGGCTTAAGGCCTTGGCAGAAGAGACAGGAGGGGACCGGCTTTCTTCCCCCGTGTTTCTGGCGTGCTTAAAGGGCTGTGTCCACATGTGCTGGGGGCCACTGAAGAGCGGGTTCCGATGTGTTTCCACCGCACCGCATCCTAGCCTCAGACCTCAGCTCTGCACAGCCCAGCTGCAGTGTGCCCTGGAAGGCATCAGGGACATTTCCAACTCCAGCCCCCGCTCTCCACGCCCCCCCGACCTGTTCAGGCGATCTCCCCCTACACAGAAAACTGCCTGGCCCAGTCTGGGCCCCTGGCGCCCCAGGATCCTCAGAGGACACAGGCCAGGCTAAGACCAGCCTCTGGCCCTTCTTTCAGAGCTCCCGCGCTCCCCCACGTCCCTCCGCCCACCCGCTGCCAGATCTCATCAGCAGACTCTCAGGGTGACCCCAGGCCCCGAAGCTAAAGAAGCAGTTGTGTTTCTTCCTCACCCACCGCCAGCTCGCTACTTAACCCTGCTGAGCACGGAAGCCCACGGCCCAGGAGGCTGGCGGAGGGGCCTCGGGGGAGCGTAGGCTGAGACCAGGCAGCTCCTGGCTCCCCAGGCACTGCCTCCAGGCTGGAGTGCAGGCCCCTGAGGACCGGGATGGGGGCAGAGGTGAGGCGGGTGCCCGCAGATGGAAACTGTGATTTCAGAAAGCTGGAATGCCGATTGGGAAACATCAGGGCTTGTTTGTCAAAGTGAGGCACACTGGGAGCGGCAAGATTGCCTCCTGGGCTCCCCGGAGGCGGAGCACCTCCGACACGTGTGCACACACATCCACAGGCATGCATTCATCCACACACATGCACACACATCCGCCCACACAGATATTCACATGTGCCCATGGGTACACCTGCACACACACACAAACATGCATGCATGCTCACATGCACACTCCTAGGCAAACACATAAATACATGCCCACACACACGTACGGGCAAACACACACACGTGTGCATGCACACACACATCCCTGCCAAGTCTCTGACTCATCAGCCTGGCCTGCAGCTCCCAGGATCCCTGCAGGGAGGGGAGAGGAGCTATTGGGGGCTCAGGAACCTCCTGCCAAGGCCCTGACCACCCCCTGGGGCAAGGGGCAGGCGGAGAGCAGGCACTCGGGGCCTGGACGTGTGATCTGGACTTGGGAAACCTCCATCCCGGAATGAGAGGTTTCTGGCAATAGAGGCCCTTCCTGGGGACAATGGGCGCAGAGCCTCTGAGCTCAGCCGCTTGTGTGACGAGCCCAGCAGGGTGAAGAGTGGGGCTGGCTGCCTTCCCGGAGGCTGTGCCAAGCTTCCAGCGGTGTCATTCTCCCAGCAAGGGGGCTACACAGCCAAGCCCGCCACCTCCAGGCCTGACTGCCCTGCCCCTCCTCCAGAGCCAAGGACGCCCCAGGAGCTGCCCTGTGGGGGGCACTCGAGAGCATGCGGACATCCCGGAGAGAGGACTCAGAGGGTGCAAGGGATGGCGGGGGGGGGTCCCACGAAGGGGGAAATGCAGGCAGCAGTGCAGAGGTGTTTCCAGGGAAGGCCTGCGGGTTCCTGGCCCTCCTCCCCTGAGACTCAACTGGAGAGAGAGGAAGAGGACAGTGGGAGCGGGGAAGAGAGAAACCGGGGAGGGGAGAGAGGAGACAGAAGAGGAGGAAGAGCGGGGAGGAGGGAAACTGACAGGAGAAAGAGAGCAGGGGAAGAGGGCTGGGTGGGCAAGGGCGTCTTCCAGAAGGAGGCAGAGAGAGTGATCAGCCCTGACCTCTGCACCCAGGGAGACCTCCTCTTTCTTCAGCCTGGAATCACCCGCGGACCCTGGGGTCTCTGGTTTTCTTTAGGAGGCCCCAGGGATTCCAGTGTGGAGTGGTCTCAACGGGAGGATCCCACACAGCAGCAGCACCACCTAGGAGCAGAAATGCAGATGCAGATCCCGGGGCCCTGACCCAGAGTATCAGACACCGCGGTGGGGTCCTGATTTCTGCATTGTACATGTGCCCTGCCCCGGGGGGATTCTGATGTTTGAAGGAATGTGGGACCCCCCTCCCCAGTCTGCAGTGTGCGCCGGGGGTGGGGGGGCTCCAAGAGCAGCCCTTTCTCAGGAGTAGGACAGGGAAGGAGTGGCCCAGGGGCCTTGCACCAGGCAGGAAGTACAGGGCCCAGGAGAGCTCCGGAGATTCAGGCGGGATTCCTTCTGCTTCCTGGAGGAGGAGGGTGAGGCCTGGAGGCGGCAGATTCCCCCAAGTCCTTCTAGAAGCTGGGCAGACGAAGAAGGGGCTGGCCCAGTGGAGCCTGGGAATGTGTTTTGAGGTTGAGCAGCAACATAGGGGGAAGAGAGGATGTTGGGTGCCTGAGCGGTGAGCGGGGTAGCCTGCAGGAGCCCCCCACGGTGGGGAAGGCTAGTGCTTCCAGGCACTGTTTCAACCACTGTGGGAAGGCTGCTCTTCCCACAATACTCAGGAGCAAATGGGGGCACAGAGACATTAGGGAACTGGCCTTAGGTCACCCAGCTGCAAAGTGGCTGAGCTGGGAGAGAAGGAACCAGATAGGCCAGAGTCCGGGTTCATGCTCCCAGCCACCATCTCTGAGCCGGGAGAGGGAGAGGCAGGACACAGGGGCAGCAGGAGTCAGGCGTGGCTCGGGGGTCCCTGCTGGGCCACGTGAGGAGCTCCCCAGATGGGCTGATGGACCACAGAGCAGAGTGATGGAGACGCCTACAGGGCTCAAAACTCAGGCTGTGGGTCCCGAGAAAGCAGACAGCAGCAAGGATACAGGAGTGTTTTCTGGGATTCCAGAGCTCCCCACGGCAGCTGGGGTTTAGGGTCAGATAAAGCGTGGTGGGCAGAACACCATGGTTGTAGCTGGCCCTTCCAACTGTCCCAAGGCCTCGGCTGGTGATGTACCGCTGCCCAGCTGTCCCTGTGACTCAGCAGGCCGGAAATACTCAGGCAAGATTGGGGTCTCCCTATACCCGACCCTCTCGGACCCACAATTAAATTAGCTTCTGTCTCCACCAACATCACTGGCTAATCAGCCCCCGCCGCTCCCGTTCCCTGGGTGATGGGAGCGCTTTGATATCGGAGTGGACTCTAATGCATGTGGTGTGAGGGACCCTTAATTTATTACGTGCCTGTAATTGATGTTTATATAAAGTAGCTCTTACAGCTACTCAAAGTAGGAGATGAAAAGCAATCAATCAGCCATTTGCCTCAGAAGAGAGGGAAGAAAACACCACACATATCAAAAGCAGTCCCCGAAAAAATCTTGGGGAAGGGGCAGGATTAGCCCGTGAGCACTTTGAAGCGTGGGGTTCCCATCAGGCAGACGATGGCACAGCCAGGATTTGGGGAGTAGCACAGGCTGTCCTGGCTCACAGAAGCACGGCAAGTGTGGAGTCTCTTCTGGAGAACCCAGGCCTCGGCGCAAGATGCTGTCCTGGGGCCCGACAGCTGTCCTGGGTGCCTGGCCGGTCCTGCTACCCACTCTAACCGCTTCACAGCCACCTGCTGTGTTCCCTCTGGGTCACAACTCCAGTGAATACTGCCTGGGTCCAGGCTTGGTGTTGAGGGGGCTCTGCTGAGCCCAAGGATGACCCCAGGGCCACACCCCTGCCTCACAGCCGAGGTTTAATAATGCCCATGATGGGCCCAGCCAGGCTGTGGACTCGCAGAACAGTGCTCCTTACACCTTGTGCAAATTCTCTCTCCTCTGCTCCCACTCATACATTGCATCCACCCCCCGACCTTCACACCACTGCGACGCACCTCCCCGCACTCCTGCATGGAGACCCCAACTACAGAGCAGTGGGAGAGGCTGGGGATCGAGCCCTCCAAGCAGCCTGCAGGGGTCTCTGCCCTGCAGTGGCGTAAAACAACAGAATAGCTTCTCTCACAGATCTGGAGGCCAAAAGTTGGAAATCAGTAGCACTGGGCTGAAATCCAGGCAGAGGCAGGCCCTGCTCCCTCCGGAGGCTCTAGGGAGGCTCCTTCCTGCCTCTTCCAGCTCCTGGAGCTCCAGGTGTTCCTTGGCTTCTGGCTGCATCACTCCAGCCCCTGCGTGTCTCAAATCTCCCTCTGCCCGTCTCTTCGGAAGACACTTGAGATTGCATTTAGGCCACCTGGATATTCCAGGACAATCCCAACTCCAAATCCTTAACTTAATCCCCTCTGTAAAAATGCCTTTTCCAAATAAGGTCACATAGACAGGTTCAGGGCATCCGGACCTGGGCATCATTTGGGAAGCCATCTTTTCTTTTTTTCTTTTTTTTTTTGAGACGGAGTTTTGCTATTGTTGCCCAGGCTGGAGTGCAATGGCACAATCTCAGCTCACTGCAACCTCCGCCTCCTGGGTTCAAGCGATTCTCCTGCCTCCGCCTCCCGAGTAGCTGGGATTACAGGCATGCACTGCCACGCCCGGCTAATTTTTTGTATTTTTAGTAGAGACGGGGTTTCTCCATGTTGGTCAGGCTGGTCTCGAACTCCCGATCCCAGGTGATCTGCCCGCCTCAGCCTCCCAAAGTGCTGGGATTATAGGCGTGAGCCACTGCGCCTGGCCGGGAGGCCATTTTTTGTTTATGGGAGAGTCTCACTCTGTTGCCAAAGCTGGAGTGCGGTGGTGCGATCTCAGCTCTCTATAACTTCTGCCTCTCGGGTACAAGCCATTCTCGTGCCTCAGTCTCCTGAGTAGCTGGAATTACAGACGTGCACTATGTCAGGCTAATTTTTGTATTTTTAGTAGAAACAGAGTTTTGCCATGTTGGCCAGGCTGGTCTCAAACTTCTGGCCTCAAGGGATCTGCCCGCCTCAGCCTCCCAAAGTGTTGGGATTACAGGCGTGAGCCACTGAGCCCAGCCTGGAGCGGGGAGGCATTTTTCAGCCCACCACACATACAAAGGGAAAAGTCTTCCAGGTTGTTGCTTCTCTGAGTCCAGCTCAGATGGCCACAGAAAGCCAGGCACTTGGTCAGCACCTCTTCCATCCGTCTAATGTTCACTGAGTGCCAGGCACTGTTCTGGGCACTGAGGACATAGGAGTAAAGAAACAGAGCAGCCCCTGTCTTCATGGAGCTTTACGGGTATATGCTGTTAAATAGCAACGCATGCAAGTGGAAAAATAAAGCCAGAGAGGAACGGGGTGTTTTTTGACCCAGTTTTTGACAGAGTGGTGAGGATTGGCTGCTTTTGGATAAAGGAGGAGCCGAGCTTGTGCAGACCTGGGAAGAGCGCTTCAGGGAAAGGGAACGGCAGGTGCAGAGGCCCTGAGGCTGGAGCCATGAGTCCTGTGAGGCAGGAGTGGGGCACATGGTGCAGGGAGCAGGTTGAGCAGGAGGCCTGCAGGGGTCGCGGTGGGGGCTCTGGGATTCCAGGGGCAACTGACTTTCATTCTTCATGGGTGAGAGCTGTGGGAGGGTTCCTACAAGGCCAAAGCTACGTGCACCCACACTTGGGGGGCTGCCTCCCTAAGAAGTCTGGGTTCCCCCTCCCTTCCAGTGTTTTCCAGCAGAGAGCCTCAGAAACAGCCCCGGCCCCTGCTGAGGTACCAAGCCCAGGGCCTGTTCTCACACACACAGCTGCAGGCACAAAGCAAGGCTGCCATGTGTGCCCCCGCCAAGGCGGGTGCATGCAGGCCACACCGACACACACACACTGACACACACACACTCCAACACACACACACACACACACACACACACGCACGCACACACGCTGGGGCCCTGGTCCTGGGCTGGGGGAAGCGGTGCGTGAGCCCAGGGAATGCCGGAGTACAGCCCCATTAAGAATTTATCAGCCCAGAGGGAAGGAGACTTTCGTGCTGGGCCTCACACGGTGGGGTCCTCGTGGCAGCAAAACTTTGCTTCTGGGAATAAAATGGAAATTCAGCCCCCGGAGTATAATGAAAAGCCGGCTCACAAAGCATTTTCCTTCTGAGCAGCTGAGCGGCCCCCTATCGATGGGAGAGCCGAGGGGCAGGCAGGGAGCCCTGGGGGCTCCAGGGCGGGTGCATCTGATGGTGGTGGCGTGGGGGTGCTTGGCCCCCCGGGCCCCACCTGCTCAGCGCTGCTTGGCCTAATAAAGCCTCTCTCTTTGGAGTCACATTCAATGCGGTTCCAACAGGGAGCCATACGTCACCAAATCCGGCAAAAATTTGTGCTAAATTGAATCAATCCATCTTGGAAATGGCTCTTGTCAGCTACTGTCAGAGGAACCGTCTGCAGGGGACGAAGGGATCAGGACGTGGGGGCTGGGGGGGTCTCCTCTCCCTTCCAAACACCTCCAAGGTTCCCGCAGTCTCTGACAGAAGCGAGGAAGGGACTCACACACACACATTTACCCTCACGAATGGGGCTCATGGCACACAGAGAGCACGCAGGCAGCTGAGATGTGCCGTTAACAGCACACATGTCCCCCACCCGGCATGGCCAGTCTACTCTTGTTCTCCATGCCGGCCTTTGGGGCCAGCACACACCCTTAGATGGAGCTTCCTGGCCTCTCCATTCAATGTCACTCCACAGTCATCAGACACCTGCAAAGCACCAGACAAGCTGACGACAGCGAGGGCCAGGGGACATTGGCCAAACGGAGCTCGGACCCTCCAGGTGGGTGACCAAGGACGATGATCCCTTCATACTCTGGAGCTGGCTGGGAGGGCCCTGGCCTTGGCCTTGGCTTCCTCGTATCTGTACCTGGAGCTGGGGGGCTCCTGAGATGAACAAAACACCAGATGTGAGCCAGCCACTCCCCCATTGTTCTGAGGAGAAACTGAGTGAGACTCAGGCAGCCTCTGAAGGCCCCAGCCCTGGTCCCCCAACAACACTGCCTTCCCACGACCAGGACCCTTGCTGCCGCTGCCCAAAGCTGTCCCTGGCATGGATCCAACCCTTCCTGCCCCCCTCACTTCCACGTGCACCCACACATACCCGCACACCCATCATGTGGGCAGGCCACTTTCTCCGTCGCACGATAACCCTGGTCCGCCCGGCCTTCCAGCCTTTATCCATGTCTTGCCCCTCACCAGGTGAGCGTTTCTTCTCTACAGAGGCCACCTGGATCCCTCCTCTTCCTCAGGTCCTGGTTCAAGTCCCTCCCCCTGCTGTTCCCACCTTTGCCCAGCCCTACCAGACATATCCACTGTGTCCCAGCCAGCCAGTCGCCAGTGACCAGCAGCGCTGTTGTCCAACGAACCACGTGTGCCCGTCCAGGGCACATACGCCGAGGGGGAAGGACCCTGAAACACACGTCTCTACATCCCCCAGGACCTGACACCAGGCTGTGCACACAGTGACGAACGTTTCTCCTGGATGTGAAGTTCAAGGACCCCAGTTCAGGTAAAAGACAAAGCATGATTAGCTTCCTGCTAATTTCAGTTTCTACAGAAAAACAGACCAGCATAGCAGCTTCCACCGGCATACTGAGCCCAAGCGGCAGCCTCCCCTCCGAGGCTGCGTCTGGGTAACTATTGCCACGTGTCCACGAGGCACCTCCCCGAGGATGTTTTAGAGGCCACGGGCCCTGCCCTGACACCCATCCAGGCCACAGCTAAGGGGACGGACGGCTGGAGGCCCAGGCTGAAGCTCAACCACCTCTCACCCACGCAGGCAGCCCCTCGTGGCTCCCTACCCTCCATGGCGTGTGCTCCTCCTGGAGGTGCTGGCTTCTCCCCCATACCGTCCCACCTTACCTCTCGCCCCCGGTGGTGTGGAAACAGAGCAGGGGCTAGGTAGAAGCTACCTGCGTATGTCACTCCGGAACATCATCTGCTCCGAAAAATAAGTGAGGGAGGCCAGGCGTGGTGGCTCCTGCCTGTAATCCCAGCACTTTGAGAGGCCGAGGTGAGTGGATCACCTGAGGTCAGGAGTTGGAGACCAGCCTGGCCAACATGGTGAAACCCCATCTCTACTAAAAATAAAAAAATTAGCTGGGCATGGTGGTGTATGCCTGTAATCCCAGCTACAAAGGAGGCTGAGACATGAGAATCACTTGAACCCCGAAGAGGGACATTGCAGTGAGCCGAGATCGAGTCACTACACTCCAGCCTGAGCGACACAGCAAGACTTCATCTCAAAAGACAAAAAAATAAGTGATAGAGTTAGAAGTCGGGGCACTGGCCACCTTGGCAGGGGACCACAGGGGGCTTCTGGGGACAGGACACACTGTTTGTCATCCAGAGGCCCATTACACGGTGAGTTCAGCTCATAGAAAGACACAAGGTGGGTGCTCGCAACTCTTCTGATGAATATGACGCATCCATTTCAAATTGAAAAAGAGGGAAAATGACACCTATTATGGGCTGATTTGTGTCCTGCCAGAATTGATATACTGACATCCCAGCCCCCAGGCCTCAGAATGTGACTGTATTTGGAGACAGAGCCTTTGGAGAGGTGATTAAGGTCAAATGAGGTCACCTGGGTGGCCCTAATCCCATAGGACTGGTGTCCCCATAAGAAGAAGAGGTGTGGACACAGACCTGCACCCAGAGGGAAGACGGCATTCACATGCCAGGGTGAGAGGCCCCAGAGGAAACCAATCCTGCTCACACCTTGACTTCAGGCTCCCGCCCTCCAGAACTACAATGAAATGGATTTCTGTTGTTTAAGCCAGAGTGTGGCATTTTGTCATGGCAGCCCCAGCAGACGAATGCAGCACCCACTGGGCAGGGGGGAGTAACCCTGCGGTCCCGAATGGGAATCCCAGCCTTCTGAGCTGCCCTCCCCACCCTAGCCCAGGAGCCTGGGTGAGGCCAGAGGAATAGAGAGACGAGTGGGGTTTGGCCTTGTGGGGTCACCTACCACAGCCCCCTGCTCAATTTCCAAACTGGATACCACGTAAGCAGAATGCCGAGGACGGAGCTCTGCAGAGGGATTTACGAGCAGACAGAGAAGACAAAAGAAATCTCGCTTGACACAAATCTAGATGAATACACGGATAGGAAACCCGCAGACTGGCAAATTAAAATGTGGTTCAGGGCCGGCGAGCGTCGAGGACGCCCACTGATGGATCTTCTCACCCACACAGCCATGCCAACCAAATATGTCACCACGATGTGCTCCGGAGAAACCACAACCCCATATGGTCACCCCAGGAGGGAGGGAGAGCCGCTGGTCGGCATACCGCAGGCCACCAAGGCGACGGACTCCAAGCTTGCGGGGTGGTGTGCGCGCAACTCTGGACCATGCCTTGGAAGGAGGGGGCTGTCGGGGCCTCCCTGGCTCAACCGGGGAGGGTGGCTGAGCAATTGCTGGGTGGCTGGCACTGTCCCCTCACTAAGCTGTAAGGTTTGGGGGAACAAAGTCTTCATCTGCTATGATTACCTCCCCCAGCAAGTAGCAGGAGCTCACGGATTGGCTGATGAATGAATGAATGAATGAATGAATGAATGACAGCGGCTGGCACAGGGCTAATCGATGTTAGCAGTTGTTATGATCACCGCGCCGCCCCCCGCCCCCCAGGTTGAAATGCATTGAAAACACCCGACGGGAGTGCATTTTCCCCTACCTGGGCCAACCTCCTCTTCCATCCTCAAAACACGCCTTCTGCACCAGCCACTCCAGAAGCTCCCCTGATCGTCAACGGGCCCTGCTCTTCTGGCTCCTTCTTCGCTTGTCTTGTCCCCTTTTCCTGGAATAACCCTTCCCTCCCTCCCTGGTGGACCCACCAGATCCCTCAGGGCTACGCTTGGACGCCATCCATCAGCTGAGCCTTCCCCACGAGCCTGCTCCTCCCCACTCCCAAATACAGCCAAGCCATCCACACGGTAGCCACATGTGGCTATTTACATTTAAATTATTGAAATAAAATCAAAGGAAAAATTCGGTTCCTGGGCCTCACGGACCACATTCCAAATGCTGGAGAGCCACATGTGGCTGGCGGTGACCTTCAGGGACACACCAGACACAAGACATTGCTCCATGGATGCAGGAAGTTCCGCTGGCCGGAGCTACCATAGGAAGCTCTGCTGCACAACTGCTCACAACAGCTGGTGTCTGCAGGTCAGCTCCCCGGGGGTGGGTGCCTGGTTGGACTCACTGTGGAGTCCCTCTTGGAACCTGGCATTCAGGACGCACTCCAAACTTGCACACAAACTGGAGATGTTTAGGGGGGCACCAGGTCTTTTTTTTTTTTTCTTTTGGAGACAGGGTCTCCCCCAGGCTGGAGTGCAGTGGTGCAGTCACAGCGCACTACAGCCTTGACCTCCCGGGCTCATCCTCCCAAAGGCTTGCACCACGATGCTCAGCTAGTTTATTTTAATTTTTTATAGAGATGGGGGTCTCCCTATGTTGCCCAAGCTGGTCTTGAACTCTTGGCCTCAGGCTCCCAAAGTGCTGGGGTTGCAAGTGTGAGTTACCGCACCCGGCCTACGTTTTGTTCTTAATTTCAGGGAGGCAGAGTTTCCAGAAGATTCTGTGATCATGATCACAATCATGTGTTAGGGGTGTCTATACACGCCAGACCCCGAGCATGTGACCCGCCGCTGACACTCCCATCTTCACCCTGTAATGTCCTGTTTCACAGCGATGGACACCGATGCCCACACAGGGGGCAGAGCTGGCACTGGAATGGTGGGTCTGACACCACAGCGGCACCTTAAAATCATGCTCCCAGAGCCTGGGCTCCATTTTGAATTCTTTGTAAGATCAGCTAAGGACCATCCTCTGTGACCCTCCCCAGCCCCCAGGCAGAGTGACAGTCACCATCACAGGCCCAGGAGCACTCGCTGTGACTGATGTGGGCATGTGTGGAAGGCCTCCCGCGTGGGACTCCCAAGTTCACGGGAGGTTGCGGCTGGAAGTGGCCTCGGGTGTCCCTGCTCGCATGGCAGGCCCTGAAAGGTGAGGGAAAGGCCTCAGGTGACATGAACATCAGCAGATGCAGCTCATCACCCTATCACCCTGCTCTCAGGGCACCTCCCACCCACAGCACCATCCTCCCCTGGGCGCCAGAGAGTCCATCCCTAGGCACACGACAGGGCCAGGCCCAACATTCAACAAACCAGGATCCAAACTGGAAAAGGAGAAGGCAAATTTGGCCTAAGTGAGGGATGGGAGTGCTGGGTCACGTGGGGCTGTGTGTGCGTGCACATGTGTGTGCACACGTGATGCTGACGAGGAGAATGGTTGGGAAGAGAAGGAACTCTCGATGCAGCGACTTCATCGTCATAACTTCCTTTCAGACCTTCATCTTCCTATAAATTATTCATGCACCAACAAGCAAGGCCAAGGACGACGCACACATAGAGGGGCAGAGCCAAGGCCAGAGCCACCGGCCTGGAGCACCCCCCATCCACCCTAGCTCTGTACCCCCTTGTTCTGGGACATTAAAAATTCCCAGATGCTTTAAGCCAATTTGAGTCAACGGTTTCTGTAACCTGGAGCCCCAGACATCCCGACAAATAAATTTACTTAATATTTATCTAAATTGGCTCATTTGCCATTTTTTTCTTTTTTATTTAAATTTCTTATTTGTGTTTAAAAATTGTTTTCTTTCATCTCTTTATTTACCAATTCTAACTACATGGCAATCACTCACTATTTAACCTAATTGTCCCTGAGCCCAGACCCCAAAGACTCGTGGGCTTCACACTAACTATACGCTACCTGGAAACACCTTAAAATAGCCAGAAGACACGCATGTGTGTGCCCCTGTGACCGCTCTGCGGGCTGCAGCTGTCCTCACACCCAGCTTTGGAAAGCCAGACCTCTGGGTCTCAAAAGACCTTTCCAGATCAGGGCTCCACAATTCCGCCTCTAAGGGGAAAGTGTGTGGCACGCAGCATGAGTCCAAACCCACCTGCTCACAACAGGCTTTGCAAACCTTCAAGTGCCCATCTTACATCGTGGGCTTTGGGGGTGGCCCTCAGGGATGGTCCACACCCACCCTCCTCTGCCCACTTCACCAAGATTCCCTCTGCTGAGCAGGGTACCTGCTCTACCCAACCTCTCTTCACACATAGTGTCCTGCAGAATACTACCAGCTGGCAGGGATCAGCAGTAAACACAGGCCTGGAAGAGAGGTGTGGGCAGCACCGTGGGAGGCAGAGGGCAGGCGGCGGATGGCGCTTTTCTGCAGGGTCAGCAGCCCGGGCTCCGGTGACCACCGCCACACCTGACCCTCCCTCCTAATGAAGGGAGCAAAAAGGATGACCATCTATCTTCCACACTGCCGGTCCTAATTAAGCGCCGGCGAATTCCCCAGCCTGGCTGCTTTCTGTCCCTGGCATAATATGTTATTTACCTGCAGCTAATGGGTTCACGGGTGATGATAGTCTTGTATCAAATGACGGTCGCTTGGCTTCTGACAGTTTTAAAGACCAGTCTCGGGGACACTACAGTTTCTAATTACAGGGTCTGTCATCGGCGAGGTTTGCTTCCACACTGCCTTCTTCTCCCTCGGGTGACACTTCTGTCCAGATAGGAAATTTAAGTTCAGCCCCGACAGTTAAGGTTAAAAATACTGCTTGGTATGAAGCAAGAGATCATAATTTGGGTCGCTGCCGTGTTTAATTAATTGGACTGCGGCAATCAGAGCTCCGTGGGCCGTAATTACCAGCAGGGCCAGAGGCCCCGCTCCCCTCGCCGTGTCTCACAGCTGTAATTTTGCGGATGCTCTGACCTGGCTCAGAGCAAGAGGCCCCGGAGTTCTCTCAAGGCCGAGGTCCTTCATTAGGAGGCCATGATTTGTGAGGAGGAGGAGGGGGAGCGGCAGCTGAGGGCAGGTGGAGGCTGGGGAGCTAGGGCAGGAGGGACTGCACCTGCCCACGCCCTTCCCTCCTGGGGGCTGCCTCTCCACCAGGTCATTTTGGCAGCTGATCCTCCATGAGACACCCGTATAGTAACCCCTGGATGCTGGAGAAAGTCACAGGGAATGAAAATCCTGGCTTCAGAGTCTCACTTAATCCCGTGAGTGGCTCCCACCCACTCTGGCCTCCTGCTGTTCTACCAATGGGCTGGGTGAGCTCAGACCTCAGGGCCTTGGCACTGGCCATGCCCTCTGCCCGGGGCACCCCTCAATGTCAACACGGTTTCCTGCCACTGTCTTTGCTCAAATACAAGCTCAGCGTGGCCTCCTCATGGGGCCTTTGCCAGCCTTCTTACCCCCATCTCCCTCCAGCCCTGGACCCTGTCTGTCTCCTCCGATAATCCTCCTCCCGCCACGCGTATGTCTTTCGTGAGGACCCAGCCCTGGCCTCCTGGAACAGGCAGCTCTTTTTCACCCCCCTGCCTGCTCCTGGTCCCCCAGGGCCACTGCTGCTCTCCAGTCCAGGCTGACCTAGTTCAAGTTTCAGAGGATCCCCGGACAAGCCAGAGTAAATGCAGTCCTTCCCGGCTCCACGGACAGCAATACGGCCCTGCCCAGCTCGCTCCTTGAACTTGACCCCAGGCTCCCCTGCAGGTCGGGGGTAGCCTTGCTTCTGACCCTCTAGGGTTCCTTCTCCAGCTTCTTTTAGCTCATGATCTCACGAGCAGAGGCCTCGCAGCCACCATGGCAGACACAGGCCAAGAACTCGGACCACCAGGTGGAGGCCTTGGCTCAGGCCTGGCCCAGCGCTGGCTGAGTTCGGGAAGGCCCGTTGCCCTCAGAATCTCGCTCACTGGTAATAGTGGGAAGTTTGGAACCAGACTGCTCCCTGCTGAGCCTCAGTTTCCCCATTGGTAAAATGGGAAGAGTCCTGCTTCCTCCCTCCTGGGAGCTGTCCTTCCGAACAGATGAGCTGACGGTGCTCAGGGCAGCACACACAGGGCCATGAAGCTGCGCTACCCATGGAGCTACCCACAGCGCAGGCTGACCTCCTGGGGAAGCTGCCAGGATCGAACTCCACCGTGCACATCTAGGTCCTACACCCTCACGCACGAGGCATCACTAAGGCTCTCTCGGGACTCAGCCCATATGGTCGCCCTGGCTGCCCCAAGCTCGGCCGGACAGGTCCATCCCACCTCACCCAACCTCCAGCTGCTTTCCCTCTGGCTCAGCGCCTGCAGCCAGCACAGCCCCTTCCCACAGACCCCCATCGAGTGCCTCTGATGGGATCTTCAGAGATCTTCAGAGAGTGCCTCCTCCTGGGATCTTCCTGCCAGAGAGAGCTCTTGATGGACATCTGGCTCCCCTGCCCAGCCTCCCGTGAGGAGAGCGGCCCCTCCAACCCCGCCCCCCACAAAATATTCTTAGATGACAGCTCTGCCAGGGCCTGATGGAAATTCAGAAATAAAATTACTTGTGTGAAGGAGATCCAGTCTGCAAGTGTTGGAGAACCAGGGGAGGCGGGCAGGGCCCCGTTGGGGCTGGGTTCCCATTCTAAAGCCAGACAACCAAGGGGCAACATCAGTGGGGGGCAGCCTGACCTGGGTGGTTCTCACCCAAAAGGGGGTGTTGTGGACTGAACTGGTACCTCCAAAAGATATGCTGAAGTCTTGGAAAGGCACGGTGGCTCATGCCTATAATCCTAGTGCTTTGGGAAGCTGAGGTGGGAGGGCTGCCAAGGCCAGGGGTTCAAGACCAGCCTGCGCAACACAGTGAAACCTAGTCTCTGCAAAAAATTTTTAAAAAATTAGCTGGGCATGGTGGTACACGCCTGTAGACTCAGCTATTTAGGAGGCTGAGGCAGGAGATCGCTTCAACCCAGGAGTTCGGAGCTGCAGTGAACTATGATTTGCATCACTACACTCCAGCCTGGGCAACACAGCAAGACTCCATCTCCTAAAAAAAAAAAAAAAAAAAAAAAAAAGTGGAGTCCTAATCCCAGAACTGTGTATGTGACCTTATTTGGAAACAGGATCTTTGCAGATATTAGTTAAGAAGAGGCCATACTTGGCCGGGCGCGGTGGCTCATGCCTGTAATCCCAGCACTTTGGGTGGCTGAGGCAGGCGGATCACAAGGTCAGGAGATCAAGACCATCCTGGCTAACATGGTGAAAGCCCGTCTCTACTAAAAAAGTACAAAAAATTAGCCGGGTGTGGTGGGGCGGGGGGCGCCTGTAGTCCCAGCTGCTCGGGAGGCTGAGGCAGGAGAATGGCGTGAACCCGGGAGGTGGAGCTTGCAGTGAGCCGAGATCGCGCCACTCCAGCCTGGGCGACAGAGTGAGACTCTGTCTCAAAAAAAACAAACCAACAAACAAAAAAAATTAGAGGCCATCCTGGAGTAGGGTGGGCCTTTAATCCCAGGACTGGAGTCTCTAGCAGAAGAGGAAGAGGGACTCAGACACACACAGGGAAGATAGCCACACGCTGACAGAGGCAGAGACTGTCAGGAAGCTGGAAGGGGCGAAGAAGGATCCTCCCTGGGGCCTTCAGAGGGAGCATGGCTCTGCAGACACCTCAATCTGGGACTTCGGGCCTTTACAACAGAAAAGAATACATTTCTGCTGTTTCAAGCCCCACTCCGTCCCCCGGTTTTGGTACTTTGTGTCTGCAGCCACGGGACACTGATGGGGGAGGGGGTGAAATGGAGGAGGAAGGGTGACATAGAGGAGGAGAGGGGTAGAGCAGAGCGGCTGGCCGATGCCCTAGCACACCCCACTCGGGTGCCCTCTGCAGTGTGCCCAAACCCATCACTGCCACGACGTGCCCCTCCTCCCAGACCCTTGGTGCGCGGTTCCCATGGAGCTTGGGGACCCAGGGGCTGGGGGACAAATGCGCCTGTTTATTAGGAATCGAAGGCTGGGCTGTGCACATCTCAGTGGAGAGCTGCTTTTGAAGTGCCGAGTGATTTATTTTAGCCAATTACTGGTGCACTTCCCCTTCCCCAAGACCACACGTAATTGATTGAAACCTATTGAAAACAAATTAGCCAGCACCAGGATGCAAAGATCTGTTTATCACTTCTCTGGAGGTTTGCAGAAAATCCACGTGAACTATAAAATACGTTCCCATTTGTTTTTCCCTTCCCCAGAAGGCCAGGAGGAGAAAAAAGAACAAACCTTTTCCAGACTCAGGAGGCCTCGCTCTGTACCTGGCAGCCTGTTATTTTCTAGCTCTTGGAATATTGGGGATGATGATATGGAGGGGACCCTAATATTCCACGGTACTAACACCACTGCCCTGTGGTGGGGTGTTTAGGGAGGTCTCATGATTTTACTGCAGAAACAAACATCTGCATTCTCCCATTTGTGCGTCTGTTTGCTATGACTTGCTTTCTTACAATAAATTCCCCAGCATGGGATTTCTGGAATCCAAATGAAGAAACATCTCCATGGGTCTTGCTTCCACTTTTGCCTTTTTGCTTTTCCAAAAAGGTTTTTCCCATGTACGTGATGCTTGGGCTGCAACAGTCTGTCCATTTCACCACAACTGTGCCAGCAACATATGTTATCATTTTATGTTTGGGGGCTGACCTAGCAGGTATAAAATGGTACTGGAGGGTGGGCTGAAATTGTACCTTTCACGTAAATTTTTAAAAATTATTTTTAATTGCAGTAAAATGGACATAAAATTTGCCATCTTTGCCATTTCTAAGTGCACAGTTCTGGGATATTAAGTACATTCACACTGAGGTGCATTCTTAAAGATGACTTTCTGCCAGGTGTGGTGGCTCACTCCTGTAATCCCAGCACTTTGGGAGGCCAAGGCAGGCGGATCACAAGGCCAGGAGATGGAGACCACCCTGACTAACACGATGAAACCCTGTCTCTACCAAAAATATAAAAAATTAGCCGGGCGTGGTGGCAGATGCCTGTAGTCCCAGCTACTTGGGAGCCTGAGGCAGGAGAACGGCGTGAACCCGGGAGACGGAGCTTGCTGTGAGCCAAGATCACGCCACTGCACTCCAGCCTGGGCGACTGAGCAAGACTCTGTATCAAAAAAAAAAAAAAAGAGTGACTTTCCTGCCTTCTCTCTGACAGCTGGCAGTCGCCCTCTCGCTGATGCCAATCTGGGTTGTCCTTCAGGCCGCAGATCCTATGAGCTTCACTGTGCCCAGGCCTTGGCCTCAGAAGCCACTCCCAGGAGTGTCCCAAGTCCTAGAGTCCTACTCATACTCAGGGGATACCAAGGAGCTTCCTCCCCTGCTCAGAACCTGCAGTCTCACTCCTCTGCATTTCCCATCTGGCCTCGACTCCTCCTGGAAAAAGCCCCGCCTTCCACCAAATGCAGGTCACATGGTGGCCCCAGCTCTGCCTGTCTCCCCACTCTGGCATCAAGCTTCCAATTGCTGGAGCTGGCATTTCCTCTCCCCGGTCTGTGCGATGCCTCTCACTGCCTGTCAGTCCAGGCCAGGGGCAAGCTGCTCTAACCACAATGGCCCTGCCACTCTGCAGGGGGAAGGGTGGCTGGGCGAGACAGCTGTTCCTTCAACTGGAGCCCAAGTGAGGCTGCCTGTGCCACCCCTGGCCAGCTGCACCACTGCCCAAGCCGAAGAAGGTGAAAGCTCCCAGGCCCTGGGGGACCCCAGCCCTCTCCCCTGCTGTCACAGCCACCACTGTGTGCTGACGTGTGCATACACGTGTGAGTGTGGGGGGTGTCTAGGTTGTAGGTGTGCATGTGTGGATGTGTGTGGTATGTACATATATACACATGTGTGTGTTTATACATATTTATGGTATGCATGGGGGTATATGTGTGAGTCTATATGCATGGATGTCCGTGTACATGGACGTACCTCTGTGTATGTTTGTGTGTATGCATGGTGTCTGTCCACCTGTGTACACATCTATGCATGTATATGAACAACCGTATGCATGGGTATCTGTGTGTCTATGTGTGCGTCTGTCTGTCTGGATGTATGTGCATGCGTGTACATGTCTATGTGTGTAATGTTCATCTGTATGTGTGGGTATCTGTGTGTCCGTGTGTGTCTGTATGTCTGTGCATGTGTATGTCCGTGTAGCTATCTGTGCATGTGTGTTGGGGGGTGAGGAAGGGGACGCACTGAGGACACCCCAGCAGTTCAGTGCCGTGGAAGGATGGGCACAGGCTGGGAGGACCCCAGGAGAGGAACCGCAGCCTGCAGAGCAAACGGGGGAGTGTGCACTGTGCTTCCCTCCTCCCGCCAGCTCCACTCTCCTTCATCAGCCAGCACGGCCCTGCCCACACACCCCTCTGAGGCCAGATCCAGGCACCCACCCCGCCCCCACCCCACTGAGGTGTGGTGCTCCTGCGCAGCACACAGGCACGGTGGTCGAGGTGTGGGGTCCCTAGTCACCCGCTCGCCCACCTCCCAGCTGTCAGACTTCTGCTAAAAGCAATGTCAGCTCCCCAGGCCTTGGTTTCCCATCTGTAAAAAGGGGATAACAAGAGTGCCACCCTCCCAGGGAGGCTGTGGGGACTAACAGAGTTGCCACGTCAGGTGCCGAGATGGTGCTGGCTGTGGGCTGGGGGTGCAGAAGTGCAGCCCGCCCCACCCCGGGTTCCCCAGTCCCAGATTTTGAAGGAAGTGCTGGTTGTGTCCCCCCAGAAGATGTGTCCATGTCCCAGTCCCAGGACCATGCATAGAACATTACGTAGAGATGGGGTCTTTGTAGACGTGACAAAGGTGTAAATTCACGCCACACCATACTGCTGTGCAGACATGGGAGGCCTGGTCCCTTTCAGCAGGTTGCTGTGAGATGGCAGTTAGGAGAAAAATAGGTTCCCATTAGAAAGAATGACTAAAAATAAGAGCGGGGTGCCTCTCAGGGAACTGCGACTCTGCCGGGCACTGGGCTGAAGAATTCACACACACGATCTTGTCTACCCCAACCATCCCATGGGCCCCTGGAGAGCTCTACAGCCCTATTCTATAGGTGAGGAAACTGAGGCACAGGGCTGAAGCCTCTCACTCCAGGTCCCACATGTGCTGGGATCTGGGAATCCCTGCTGCCACGAGAGCCCCAATGTAAAACGCAGGAGGCAGAGAAGGAGGTCTAACGCCAGAGGTGCGCCCACCCACTCCGCCTTCAGGAGACCCAGCAGCTTCAATGGGACCAGAAAGGCCCAGACCAGGACCAGGCGTGGTGGCTCACGCCGTAATCCCGGTACTTTGGGAGGCTGAGGAGGGTGGATCACCTGAGGTCAGGAGTTCAAGACCAGCCTGGCCAACATGACGAAACCCCGTTTCTACTAAAAATACAAAACTTAGCCTGGCGTGGTGGCGTGTGCCTGTAATCCCAGCTACTCGGGAGGCTGAGGCAGAAGAATGGCTTGAACCTGGGAGGTGGAGGTTGCAGTGAGCCGAGACAGAGCCATTGCACTCCAGCCTGGGTGACAGAGTGAGACTCCATTTCAAGAAAAAAGAAAAAAAAAGACCCAGACCAAAAGTGGGGACGTGGAAACCCTCCTGCCACAGGAGCTGCCCTGAGCCCCAAACTGGCCAGTGACAGGAGCAAGTGAGAGGCACTTTACAGCCCTGCCTGTCCTGGGTCCCTGGCGACAGCGTCTCTTTGCTCCTGCCCCTCCCTCTCCTGCACCCCCGACCATCACTCATAGCCTCCAAGGAACCGGGCCTCGAATCAGGTTTTGAATCTTCCCGAGCACTCTCTATATGTCATGACAGCACTGTCCCAGCTCCCTGCAAACAAGTCAATTTCTCCCCAGTTCCACTTCTGCCCTCAGCCTGCAAAAGCTGCCAGTGGTGGGTGGGTCAGCCCCCCTGCCCACAGCTGGCCTGGCTGCCACTCCACAGACACGCCCCACCGAGGCCACCCGGGCTGCGCGCCTCCCCAGCACCCTTTGCTGGTCTCCCGGGCGCAGTAACGGTTCCCTCTCTGGAAGCTTCCACTCAGTGCTTATCGCTCTGCTCTCTGTGAATCTCGTTTCCAACACTGTTGGGTCCCAGCGGTGCTCGGCGTCAGCCGTGCAAACACCATCACTCACGCAGCATAAACCTGTTGTAACCATCCCAGCCGGGCCCGGGAGGGGCAGCCCATCGCTCATCCCCGACGACGGCCTTGGAGGCACGGGGTGGCGGGAGATGGATGGTTCTGGGAATTGCCATTGGCTGCAAAGTGGGCACCTCTCACCTCTGGGGAGCGAGGTCAAGTCACTGTCACCGCAGGCTCGGGCCCTGGGGAAATGAAGCCGGAGACCCTGCTCTGAGCTGTGCCCCCATACAGAGTGCTTGGATGGATTCCGCACCCGGGATCCAGCTCTGGCTTGCAGAACAATCGATTCCCGAGGTTCCCTGTGATGCTCTGAGGCAGGTCCCCCCGGGGCTTTTGACAAATGAGGAGCCTGAGACCGAGGGATGCTCGATGAATTACCCCAGGTCTCCAGGCTCTGGCATCCTTTCTATCAGGACAAGCCGCTCTGGCAGGCCTCAAACTCAGCCTCCCCTCCTCCAGCCTCCTGGAGGCCTTGATTAGGCCTTAACTGCCCTTGCAGGGGTTTAAAATGTTCCCAGCATGGCTGGGCATGGTGGTTTATGCCTGTAATCCCAGCACTTTGGGAGGCCAAGGTGGGCAGATCACCTGAGGCCAGGAGTTTTGAGACCAGCCTGGCCAACATGGTGAAACCCCATCTCTACTAAAAATTTTTTTTTTAAAAATGAGCTGGACGTGGTAGCATGCACCTGTAATCCCAGCTTCTTGAGAGGCACAAGAATTGCTTGAACCCGGGAGGTAGAGGCTGCAGTGAGCTGAGATCCCACCACAGCACCCCAGCCTGGGCGCGACACAGTGAGACTCTGTCTCAAATAAAATAAAACATAAATAAATAAATAAGTACATAAATAAATAAATAAATAAATAAATAAATAAATAAAATGTTCCCAGCATGTTCTTATGTGAGCTTCAAACCCAGCAAGACAGTATCGACCTTTGTCGGTGGCCTGAGCAACTTAGCAGGGCACATGCAGCCACTACGGAACCACAGGCTGGGACTCCCACTCCAGTGCTCCCTCCTCACCCCCCGCCACCCTCTGCCTCAGAAAACATTATGGGCAGGGTCTTCCAAACTAGCTTGACTCGGGGTCAGTACTTTCAGGGACCCCAACTTTGGCTTTTGGGGAGCAGGCCCAGCCATCCTGAGCTTTTCTCTCCCTTTCTCCCCTCCTCCCGAAGGGCAAAGAACACTAGAATAGCCACATGTTAAATAATTTAGTGCTGGAAACAGCCCAGCATGATCATAGCCCATAGGAAGGCTACCAGCCTGACCTAGAAACTCCTGGGCCGGGCTGGACCCAGCAGGGCTCTACCCCTGTGCCCAGTGGTCTACCTCGCCATGGCCCACCTGTTTTCAGGCAGCAGGGGGTCGATGCAGAAAGCCTGCACCGGCAGAGGCACGGGACAGGGCCCGGCACCTCCTTTCTGTGTGGGAGCTGCCACAGAGGCAACTCGCCCCTCTGGGCTTGGCTTCCTCATCAGAACAACAGGGGGTCACACTTGGTGAGCTGTAAAGCCCCTTCTAGCTTCTGAGTCTGCACTAGATTTAATAGAGTTCCCCCGAAATTCATATCCACACAGAATCTCAGAATGTGACCTTATTTGGGGCCAGGTGTAGTTGCTCATACCTGCAGCCCCAGCACTTCAGGAGGCCAAGGAGGGAGGATTGCTTGAGTCCAGGAGTTTGAGACCAGTTTGGACAACATGGCAAAATACTATCTCTACAAAAATACAAAAAATTAGCTGGGCGTGGTGGCGCGTGCCTGTAGTCCCAGCTACTCAGGAGGCTGAGGTGGGAGGATCACTTGAGCCCAGGAGGTGGAGGCTGCAGTGAGCTGGGATTGCACCACTGAACTCCAGCCTGGGCAACAGAGTGAGACCCTGTCTTGTGAAAAAAAAAAAAAAAAAAAAAGGTGACCTTATTTGGAAAAGGGATCTTTACAGACGTTATTAGTTACAAAGATAAGGACATTTTGGAATAGGGTGGGCCCCAAGTCCAACATGACTGGGGTCCTTACAAGAAGACATGCAAAGCCAGAGGAAGAGACTGTAGTGAAGCTGCCACAAGCCAAAGGACACCAGGAGCCACCAGAAGCCACCAGAAGCTGGGAGGGCAGGGAAACGTCCTCCCCTAGAGCCTGCAGAGGGAGCACGGCCCTGCTGATGCCTTGATTTCAGACTTGTGGCCTCCAGAACTGAAAGAGAATATGCTTGTTTTATAAGCCCCTCTATTCGGGGTAAGTTCTTATGGCAGCTTTAGGGAACGAATACACAGACTTTTTTGTTTTGAGACAGAGTCTTACTTTATTGCCCAGGCGGGAGTGCAGTGTCATGACTGCAGCCTCAAACTCCAGAGCTCAAGCGATCTTCCCAACTCAACCTCCCAAGGTAGCTGGGACTACAGGCATACACTACCATGTCTAGCTAATTTTTTTTTTTCTTTTTGTAGGACAAGGTCTCACTTGTATTGCCCAGGCTGCTTTTGAACTCCTGAGCTCAAGCGAAGAGCTCCCAAGTAGCTGGGACTACAGATGTGCACCACCACAGCTGGCTTTTTTTTTTTTTTTTTTTTTTTGAGACCGAGTCTCGCTCTTGTTGCCCAGGCTGGAGTGCAATGGCGTGATCTTGGCTCACCACAACCTCCACCTCCCGGGTTCAAGCGATTCTCCATCTCTGCCTCCCAGGTTCAAGTGATTCCCCTGCCTCAGCCTCCTGAGTAGCTGGGATTAAGGCATGTGCTACCACGCCCGGCCAGTTTTGTATTTTTAGTAGAGACGGGGTTTCTCCATGTTGGTCAGGCTGTTCTTGAACTCCCAACCTCAGGAGATCTGTCTGCCTTGGCCTCCCAAAGGGCTGGGATTACAGGTGTGAGCCACCATGCCCGGCCACAGCTGGCTAATATTATAGTTTTTTGTAAAGATGGAGCTTGCTTCTGTTGGCCATGCTGGAGTACAGCAGTGTGATCATAGTTTACTGCAGCCTCCAACTCCTGGACTCAAGCAATCCTCTTGCCTTGGCCTCCCAAGTAGAAGACTACAGATGTGCACCACCCTGCCCAGCTAATATTATTTTAATTTGTTACAGAAATGGGGTCTCACTATGTCACTCAGGCTGGTCTTGAACTCCTGGCTTCAAGCAATTCCCCCACCTCGGCTAATACAGAGTCTTACACCTCAAGCCAGGTGCAATGGGAATTTGCCACAGCAACGTTCTGCCTGGGGCCTCTGCATCGCCCCTCCCTGGAGAACACAGGGCTCGCCAGCTCCCTTCCTCCAGGCCTCTGCTCCAACATCCCCCCACCAGCCTCCGCTGTCCCCCACTGGCACCAGCCCTGTGGCTCCATACCCCGCCCTAGCTCTGAGCTCTCTTAGTGCACATTCCCACAGACTGATCACATACTCTCAGGACGTGTATCACCAACCCCAACACACACAGAGACTATAAGCTCCTCCAGGGCAGGGGTGTCTACCTCTGTCCCTGCTCTGTCCCCTGCTCCAGGCTCATAGCAGATGCTCGGCAAATACTCCTAGGATGAACATGTGTGATCTGAGCCCAGCACCACTCCAGGCAAACTCAGAAAGGAACAGAAAGGCACCGTGAGGTCATGTGTCAGAATCCCCCAGGGACCGGTCCCTCTGGGAAGGAAGAGGCCTGACTGTGTGTCATCTCTGGTAGGCAGTGTGGCTACTTAAGGGCGCTGAATCTGGAAACTACCCGTGTTCAAATCCAACCTCCGCCACTTCGGAGCTATGGAGCCTCAGACAATCTGTTCAGCGTTTCTGGGCCCTAGGCCTCCATCCGTAAAGTGGTGATATGAAAGTACCTCCCCTCATTGAACTCTTGTGGATATTAAACAAGTGAACATGGGTGAGACCCTCAGAACAGGGGCTGGTATTTCATAAGCACCAGGTAGGCATTTGCTGCTGTTGCCATCATTGCTGGAATTCCAGGGAAAGAATTCCTAAGAAAGTAGAGTGCAGCAAGGAGGAGGGGATTGGATTTGAGAGGGGGACTCAAACGGGGATGGGGCCTGCTGGCGGGGACAGAATCTGAGCCCCCGAACTGCTGGAGATGGAACCCCAGAAACCTCAGCACAGGCTGACGGGGGCGGCTCCTGGCCAGCGCAGCCTCCGGCAGTCTCTAGTCTATTTATAGATCAAACACGCTCACCATCAAGGTCCCTGTGTCCCCGCCAAAAAGCTGGTTCTGACAAGCAGGAAAAGCAAGTCAACCGGAGGCTCCGGCCAAGCCTGTCTGGCACCCGCTGCCTCGGAGGGGCGGGCGTGGCCAGTGGTAGCCAGCTCTCCAGGCCTGGCTGCCTGTGTCCAGGGGTCAGCTTCCCAGCACCTCGGTGGTGGTGGTGGTGCCCAGGTAAGCAGAAAGATGCCCCAGCCCACGGGGTGCTCAGAGCACCAGGCGGAGACAGGGACAGGCAGACAGAAGGCACCTCCTGTCCACATGAATGGAGCCATGTGGCGTCAACACAGGCCACAGCCACCCCCTGGCTGACCTCAGGAGAGGTGCTGTGTCTCCCAAGAAAGGAGCACCCTCCAGGCTGTATCCAACCAGGCCCAGTGTCACCCCCACTCTGCCCCTCTCCTCATCAGACTGTGGCACTGAGACCTGGCTTTCAGGCTCCCAGGAGGGCTCGGGGTACCAGCTGCCCCTTCCTGAAAGGAGACCAGGCTCGGCCACTTTTCTCCCCTCCTCCACCATCATGTCTGACTCCTCAGGAGGGCCACAACCTCGCCTGAGCCCAAGCTCCTTCCAGTTGCCACATGGGCCTTCTCGCCCTCCTCGCCCAAAGGCCAGGCTTCCCTGCGCCCCAGCACCCCTGCCAGTAGGCAGCTTCTGGGCTCACACCCTGGCCCCCCAAGTCATCCTGCACATATCACCTTCTCATTAAGCCCCTCCCAACCCACACTCTTCTAAAACCACCACCCAGCCCCCCAGAACACCCCGCATCTTCCAACATCCCACCTCTCTTGTTCCTGTAGGGAGCTTCCTGTATGTCTCCAAGGGCAGGGACTGTTCCCCGCGGCTCCAGGGCACCCCAGGTGCTGGTAGGTGCTCAGTGAACATTGGTTGAAGAAACAGACTGATCCTGGATCCCTTCTCGTGGCCCCAGGTGGCACCCAGAGGCCTGAATTGAGGCCTGATGCTACGTGAACACAACAGTGCCTACTAGCGGCTCCGGGCTGAGCTGCAGCTGAGAAGGCTCAAAAGCTCTTTCCAGCTGTTCTGGTGCCGCCCCCTGCCACAGGGCTTGGGGGGCCCAGCTGTACCCCTCCCCTGGCGCCTGCAGGACCTACCTCAAGGAGGGCTTTGGGGTACCCTGGCGGCCAGAGGCAGGGGGAGAGATCGGGGTGTGGAGTCCAGCCCCGCGGTGGGGAGGCTCCCGGGGCTGCTAATGGCTATGCCCCCATCCAGCAGACTTGGCCGGCATTAATTTGACCATATATACACACGCTAATCAGCTGTAACCGTGGCACCCAGCTCAATTCAAATTGATTTACTGAGCCTGGAAATGGATACAAATGTGATTAAAGGCTTTTTATTTTACATAGGTTCTCTATAAAATGATTTAAATCAATTGCCCGGCAGGCCCCACGCCACTGCTGCACAGAGCCTTCCTCGTCTATTGATGGACGTGGTGCTCCGAGCCAGGACTGCAGTCACGGTGCTCTCCGTCCCCGCCCTGGGATCAAAGTCGGGGCAGCCACAGCATCCACTCGCGGTGTGGCCACCTCCACTCGGGGTGCCTCTCTGCAGTGACCGGGCACCTCCTCAGGAGCAGCAGGAGCTAGCGAGCGAGGGGCTGGCCCGCTGGCCAGGCGGGCGGGCTGTGGTGACAGCCTCCTACACCATCATTCCTTCTGGCCACGATGCCCCGGGCCTGGGAGGTCAAGTTCAGGATCTAGACCTCTGAGGGGGGTGCGGGAATGGGCGCTTCTGAGGACATCACCTGCTCTACCCTGCTGCCCCTTTTACACATGAGGAGACCAAGGCCCAGGGGTGTGCCCCAGGGCAGCAGAATCAGGGATAGACGGGCTGCAGCTCCCGGGCCAACCAGAGCATCCGTGAAGGCCCCACCTGCCCACATGAGCGCCTAGCGGCTCTCGTTCATTTATAAAACATTGTCTACTCCAGTGAACACAGAAAACACGAGGTGCTCCTGGGCCCCTCAGCCTGTGGGAGGGCGCAGCATGCAGCCGGGGTGCCACTCAACATCCAGCACAAGGGAGGCCGGAATACCAGCCAGCAGGCCAAGGCAGGTATCTGCTACCACCCCCATCTCTATGTCTCCAGGGGCCACCATAACACAGGACTGCAAATAGCATAATGCCACAGATCTTTCTTCTCTCTCAGTTCTGAAGCCCAGAAGTCTGAAATCCAGGGGTGGGCAGGGCTGTGGCCCCTCAGAAGGCTGTAAAGGAGGTCCTTCCTGCCTCATTCCCCTCCCTGTGGGTGTGGGCACTCCATGGCTGTGGCTGCCACGGCTACACTCTCGCCTGTCTTCACATGGCCTTTCCTGCCTGTCTCTCCTCTTCTCCTAAGAACTACCAATCAGATTGGATTTAGGGCCCACCCTAGTTCCATGTGACCTCATCTCAACTCCATGACATCTGCAAAAACCCAATTTCCAAACAGGGTCATGTTCTGAGGTTCTGGGCAGACATGACGTTTGGGGGGACACTATATTCACCCCAGTTTAGACGGGGTCTGAGTCACCACACTGGGGGTTCAGCTGGGAAGAGCCCATTCTCTCGTGAAGGAGGCGTGGGCCACGTAGCGACTTCACGAATGAAGCACGGCTTGTGGGGTGGGCGCTGTGGCGCGGGGGCTGTAGGGCGGGCGCTGTGGGGTGGGCGCTGGCTGTGTGCCTGGGTCCGATGGCTGCACAGTTCCTGCTCCTTGGAGGGGCGATGTGCCACTGGCTGTCTCTGCCTGAGAACTTCTGCAGCGGTTCTGAGAACTGCAGAGGCAGATGGTGCTGGAGCCATGTGCCACCTGGTTTCTAGGCAGAACCCCAGCCCCCAGTGCCCACTGACAGGCAGGGACCACTAGCCTCTGGCATCTTGGTGGCAGGGACGTTGCTCAGAAAAATGTCACCGGCTCGGCTCGACAGCCCATCCAGGATGGGGAAGGGCTGGCTGGGGGCAGGGGACGGTCTCTGACTCCAGAACTGAGCTGTCCAGTAGAATTGCCACAGGTGGTGATTTCAATTCAAAGTTAAGCTAATTAACATGAAATAAAATTAAAATTCCATTCCTGCATTGCCCAGGCTGTGGGTAGCTCATTGCTAGCACACGGGACTCTGAGGATGCGGACACTTCCCAGCATGACAGAAAGGTCTGCGGACGGCAGCTCTGGCCCTGCTTTTCCTGGTGTAATTTGTACCATGTTGCCCATGGAACCAAAAAACAATCAATGCAAACACTAACAATTTAAAAATGAAAGGCCAGGGCTGTTGACAGCCCTTCACCCCAAATCTGACCCCTGGGGGGCTGTTAGAATCGGGGGTCTTCCGCTGTTTCACCTTCCCTCTCTGGCCACACTGTCCAGGAAATCACCTACCTCTGATTCCCCCGGTCCCCAGACTAAGAGGCCCTTGCCTCATTCTCTGGTGTGCTCAAGCTTCTCCCAGAGGCAGCTCAAGGTCCTCCCTCAGTCTCCATCACTCTGTCCTCTGCTGTCCACCTCACAACTCCTGCACATCCGTCAAAACCCAAGCCCAACTCCATGACCTCCAGAAAGACTGTTCCTGCACCACCGTGAACTTCCTCTCTTGTGGCTATTCTCACCAAGAACCTGAGTCCCTGGTGCGTCTGCCCTTCCCTGTCTGGCTGTGAGCATTTCGTAACTAGTCAGTTCAGTACCTGGCAGGAACAGGGAGCTTGGACCTGCCAAGAGAGGAATAAGCCAGACTTGCAACAAGACCCTGAGTTTCTAGAGCTTAGCCATGCAGAGCCCCATAGGCTGTAACATGCTGGCTGTACGAATAAATGAATGTGCGACAACCACAGATGGGAACCACGTCCCATCCTCTGTTTGTACTCTGAGCATACTCCTAAGCACACAGTAGGAGCTTAATAAACGCAGGCGGGCAGACAAGCTGAATGAACTGAGGAAAAGACTGCAAGAGGATGAGGATGCTAGATGCGGAAACTGAAGAGCTGGAAGGACCAATAAGATGAGGCAGGCAGGGCCCATGTCCCCTGGGAGGAAGGACCGGCCCTTCAGAAGCCAGCCCCATCACTCGGGTTTTCCTCCGCCTCCTTCCTGGCTGCAGAGGGACGCATGGCCCTGCAAGGTCACAGCGAGGACGGCCGCAGACTCCAGGACGTTCTCCCAGGTTCCCGTTGTCTGGTCCTGCTAGGAGCCTCGATGGCCAGGTAGTGGGGCTGCCACTGCTCTGCAGAGCCCAGAGGAGTGACGAGTGGCACTGGGGTACAGCCCTAGAGGTGCCAGGGGCATCAGCGACGGGTGGGTCACCTTTGCCCCGAACCACCCTTTGTGAGGCCAGGAGCCACAGCCTCGAGGGACCACCAACTGAGGTGGAAAGGGCACGTTAACCGTGCAAGGTCACACAGATGCCTGCCTTGAGCTCCACCATTCCAGAGTGAGCAGTGGCCTGGATGGCCCATCTCCTTCCCCCACCACCCCCCATTACCCGAGGGCACAGCCCTGGCCCCAAGCCCCCAGCTCTCTGCTTCTATTCTGGGCTCACCATCAAGGCTGCATCACGGGGTGATTCCCATCCTGGACTTGGGGACCTGGATTCGAGGGCCTGGCTCTGCCGTTCCCAGCTGTGTGACCTGGGCGGGTGCCTGTTTCCCATCTATAACACAGACAGAAGGAAGGGGAATAATGTGGCCACTGTGGGCTCACATCTGCCTGGCTCATAACGAGGCCGCAGTGTTTATGAAATCGGCCTGCCCAGGTGCAAACACAGACCACGGGAGGGTTCTCAGGCCCTCGACATGCCTGTCACAGCCAGGAAGACTCTACAGACCCCAGAGCTCAGCTCTGCAAAGACTGAGCTCTAAAATGCTCCTCTGTATCCATGAGACGTAGCTCGCCACGTGACAGGAGGAGACGCAAGGCTCTGAGTGCAAGGCGGACTCAGTCATTTTTCTAAACGCAGAATTTTTCCTGGGGGGCGAGGAGGTGACACCCAGTGAGACGCTATTTGTATCCATGTTCACTTCGAGCAGGACAATCTCTTCTGCTCCCGTTTTGCTTCCTCTCTTTCCCCAACTGGAGAGAGAGCCCATCCGCTGGGGCAGGGCAGCCTCTGGAAGCTTCTGGAATTCTTGCCTTCCAGAGTGGCCCAAGGCCTCCCTGCGTCAGAACCCCCTGGGGTACACAGCAACCACCCATGAACCCGAAGTCCCTGGGGTGCCTATGCTGAGGTGGGCACAGGGCTAGGCACAAAATGACCACTCAAGAAATCAGTAAAAAACTACAATTTCGCCTAAATCCTGCAGCCTATGTTTAGCAACAGCTAAACTCATCCCAAGAAATGTGCACTGAGCACCAGGCACCGGCGAGACCCCAGCCATGCCGGGAGGGAGGGAGAGGCCTCTTCTCGCAAGCCACGAAAGAGGGGCTGGGGGAACCCCCGGGAACAGCCCGTGCAACAGGACAGATGCCCGCTCCGTCCCGGGCATGGAGAGGCTGCTGGAGGCGGCAGGGCAGAAGGTGGGATGGCGCTCCCACCATCCTCGCCAGGGCAGGAGTGGGACGAGGCTGGGGGCCAGGGAGGGCCCCTCAAGGAGAGAAGAGACTCCACTCCAAGGCCGCCAGCCACAGAAGCTGTGCACGGTTCCACACAGATGCAAAGCCTTATCAGTTTGGAATCCTGAAATTCTAGGACAGGAGACATGCCACCCCCTGAACGGAGCCACCTAGTGCCACTTAGTGGCTGCAATGTCTTTTTGATGCCTGCCATGCCAAGGGGTGGGAGCTGTGCTGCAGGGTAATGGCAGCCCTGGGCAACGCCGGGGAGAACAGGGGAGGGTCCCTGCTGCCCTTGGAAGGCTTCCCGGGCTCTTGTGTGCAGGTGAGAGAACATGCGTGCAAGAGCAGGAGCGTGTGCGTACGTGTGTGTGACAGCAGGTGACAGCATCCACCTGTAAGGGAGCATGTGAATGAGTGTGTGAGTGTGCAAGTGTGTTATGTGTGAGTACAGAGAGAAGGGGAGAGGGAGAGAGACAGGCAGGGAGGAAGGGAGTAGGGAGGGAGAGAAGAGGAAGAGGAGGTGAGGACAGAGGCTGCACTTGGAGGGATACGGCGTGGGGTGCCCCCAGTTGGCAGGGCTGCACCTGGGGTGGGCAACCTCATTGCACTGAGCTGCCATTATGTCCCCATCTGTAGAATGGGGCCATCACAGCCCCTAGCAGGCTTCTGGGCCATAACAGGGCCCCTGTCGAGGGGAGGCAGCCGCCGGTGCAGGCTCACGTCCTCAGGTCCCCGGTGAAGGGGCCTGTGCTCCCTCTCTGTGGGTGTTTGGGGGAAGAACGTGGGTGTTTCCCGGAGCAGCAGCTCCCAGCTCCTACCTGGGGCCTGGGTTGGGTAGGGGCTGCGGGGGAGGGCTGCTTCTGCCTGCCTGCTATCCCTAGGGAGGGTGGCATCAGGCTCCCCAGGAGCGAGGCGGCCCAATTACAGGAACAATTACGGGCACGCTGATGCACAGCCGGCCGCCTCGGCGCCCACCTCACGAGTGACAAGCTGGCCCGGCGGGCTGCGCACGGCTTTAATCCGAGGAAGGCTCTCGAGTGCTAATGGTGCGAGCAGGCTCATTAGCTGTAATCCATCTGTCCTTAATGTGGCGGCGGCGGCAGCCGAGCCTGTGGGATGAAGGATGCCCTCCCAGAACGGCAGGCGGCAGGCGCCGCGGGCAGAGCCTGAGCAGGGGCCGTGCCTGGCTCCCTCCTTTGCTGCCCAGGAACATGAAATAAAGGCAGAGGTGAAGGCACGGGGGAGGAAGAGGAGGAGGACAGGGCTCCCCACCGCCCCTGGTGTGACAGTGGCTGCACCAGGGCTGCACGGGACCTGGCCCACCCTGCTGTGTGACTGCGGGCTCCTGTCTCTCCCTCTCTGGACCGATGCTATTCTCTGGGAAAACGCAGGGCCTGGGACCCATGCCTCTGGTCGCGGGAAACAGTGAGAGGGTGGCCCTGGGGTGCCTATCTCCGGGCACAGGCTGTCGCTCCACTTCCCTGGGAGGTGTGGTGGCGTGAACGCTGCCTGGAATGTTCCAGATGGTTTTCTGACAACCATAAATCCTGCTTTTGTCTGTGGTGGCGGAAGTGGCCCTACCGCACCATCTGGACAACGGGTAGCCTGGCAAGGGGCGATCACTGTTGGGTCCCCAGGGCCTGGCCCCGGGCCTAGGACAGGTGCTGAGGAATCAAGGCTGAATGAGGGCTGAGCAGGCAGGTTCCTCAGGCTAGATTCCAGGTGCGGCCCATGCCCAGGGCAGGCACAGAGTGAGGTGGCACCCACATGGCCATCACGGTAGAGGGCAAAGACCGTGAACTGGAAAGGGGGCCCAGGGAGATAGGCAAGGCAGGGGAGCTGGCTACAGAAAAGGGGCCACCCTGGGCACAGAGCCGGTGCATGGAGCAGAGGTGGAGCGGCTGAGAGGGGCTCTGTGCCAGGGCCCTGGTTTTGAGTCCTGGCTCTGCTGTGCAATTGAAGGAGGTCACTGAGCTTCTCTGCGCCTACTTCCCCAGCTGTAAAAATGTGAGAAACAACAGCCGCTCCCTCAGGAGACACGTGAGCTGCTGTGCAGAAAATCTGTTCAACGGGCCTGGCCCCTGAAGCTCCAATGGTGGCCCCTGCTGTGCCGCGGAGGCGTCTCCCTGGCTTCGTCACTCAAGGGCCACTTCTGCGGTTTCCACCGCGGCTGCGTACACCCTGCCCTGTATTATTTACTTACTCCTTCAAATCCATCTGTTGTTTCTGGTCTGGGTTTTGGAGGGATAATTTATATCAATTTTTTTTTTTTTTTTTTTTTTGAGATGGAGTCTCGCTCTGTCGCCCAGGCTGGAGTGCAGTGGCGCAATGTCAGCTCACTGCAAGCTCCGCCTCCCGGGTTCACGCCATTCTCCTGCCTCAGCCTCTCCGAGTAGCTGGGACTACAGGCGCCCGCCACCACGCCCGGCTAATTTTTTGTATTTTTAGTAGAGACGGGGTTTCACTGTGGTCTCAATCTCCTGACCTCGTGATCCGCCCGCCTCGGCCTCCCAAAGTGCTGGGATTACAGGCGTGAGCCACCGCGCCCGGCTATATAAACTAATTTTTAAACACTAATTTATCTCCAGAAGGAACCTGTCGATCACTGGCAGAAACGGGAATCCGGGCTCCCATCTGAGTGCTGCTGGCTATGCTGGCTCTGAGCGCAGACCCCCTCTCCTGGTTCCCAGGGGACCCGCAGAGGAGAAAGGGAGAGGGGTAGGGGTGTGGGACCCACTGGCCCCTGGCCACATCTTGCTCACCGCCCCAGTCGGAGGATTGTTAAGATGGAAACACCTCACTGCGGTTCTACGAAGGGGCATATTCCTGCATGGCGTAACCGGTCCGGGAGCCACATAAAGTCACCAAATGAAGGACGTCCCCCCATCGTGAATCCGAGGGTCTTCTGGGGTAACCCCAGCTCTGACTCAGTTTCCCCATCTGGAAAACAGTGACGCACCTCTCGGGGAGGGTCGCTGAGGGGGTTTCCTCCAACGCTTAGGTCTGAAAGCCCCGCTCTGTCCCAGCTGAGAGGACGGCAGCAGAGTTGTACCCGTGACGGGCAGGGCCCAGAGGCCTGCTGGCAGGGGACAGGAGGACGGTACACCGAGGACTGCAAGCTCCCCAACATTCTTCAATTATTCAAACAATAATCACACCCTTATTTAAAGTCTAGCCTTGCATTCGCGGCATCCCGGCGGCAAGCACGGAGCCTGCTGCTAGGTTTACACGCGGACGGGCTCCCTCTCTCAAAGTCAATTAATTAAGCAAACGCTTTTGCCAGCATGTTCTCAGGTGTGCGGCCAGGAGGCCCATCCGTCTCAGCCCGCCGCCTCAGGGACACTTGATCCCACAGGGCCTGCCAAGTGGGCGGGGACAGTGGCCAGAGGCCTGGAAGAGACCAGAGACAACTGTTCACAGGCTTCATGGAGCACTTGCTGTGTCCTGGGCTGCACTGGGCCACGGGCACTGGACAGGCTCTCACAACCCTCTTGGCCAGCCCCTTAGCACCCCAGCGTACAGGTGGGGAAACTGAGGCACGGAGTGGGTGAGGGACTTGCCCAAGGTTGAAGGTCACAGAGAAGGGGACTCAACTCCACACACTCCCCTCTGCCCCGCTTCTGTTCTCGCTCTCCCACGACCCACCCAGGCAGGGAACAGCGGGAGCGACAGCTGAGGCTTCCTCCTCTGAAAGCTCAGGACAGAGAGCCTCGCTTTTTCAGGTTTCAGAATATTTGCGTGTATTAATACGCAGTGAGCTGTCTTGGGGATGGGACCCAAGTCTAAACAGGAAATTCATTTACGCTTCATATACACCTGATCCACATAGGCAGAGGTAACTTACACAATACTTTGAAAAATTTGTACATGAAATAAAGTTCATGTGAAGTCCTTATGTGTGGAATTTTCTAGATGTAGGGTCGCATTGCCACACAGAGAGTTTGGCATTTTGTTTTTGTTTTTTTTTTTTTCTGAGACGGAGTCTCACTCCGTCATCCAGGCTGGAGTACAGTGGCGCAATCTTGGTTCACTGCAACCTCTGCCTCCTGGGTTCAAGCGATTCTCCTGCCTCAGCCTCCCAAGGAGCTGAGATTACAGGCACCGTCCACCATGCCTGGCCTGGCTAACCTTTATATTTTTAGTAGGGACAGGGTTTCACCATGTTGGTCAGGCTGGTCTCGAACTCCTGACCTCAGGTGATCCACCCTTCTTGGCCTCCCAAAGTGCTGGGATTACAGGGGTGAGCCACTGTGCTCGCCTGAGTTTTGTATTTTGGAGCACCTTGGACGCTGGATTTTCGGATGGGGGTGCCCGATCTGTACATACAAGCAAAACACACACTTCAAAACAGAGGCTGGCACTGAAGACAGATGTCCCATCCACGTCACTCACGTCGGTTTTCATAGCAAGCCCCCAGGTAAGGACTATTCTTACCAGGATTTTATACGGGGGGAAACTGAGTTACGTGGCGGCTGAGGGACTCGCTGCAGGTCGCAGGTCGCTCGAGTTGTCAGAGATGGGCTGGGGGTTTGAATCCAGACCGCCTGACCTGGCCCCTGCTCTAAAGCCAAGTACAGCCTTTCTAATCCCCTTGCAGGGTAGCTCGAAGCACCTACACCCTCTTCCAGGAAGCACGCAAGTGCGGACTCTCACCTGGCAGGACTGGGCACACATCCGAGCACCCCCAGCGCCAGTGAGTCCCAGCATGTTCTGGAGGGTCCCGGAGCTGGACCCTCACCCACCGTCTCCCATCGCCAACGGCTCTTCTCCAGCCGACAGCACCGGGTATCACCTGGAGACACAGCATCGTGCCAAGGCCTCCCTCCTACAGCCGCCTGGGCCCCAAACAAACGTGACAAGGTGGATCATCCACAACAGCAGCTCCCTTCATGGGTGGGGACATGAAATCCAAAGGCCGAATGACTGAGGCCAGATGGCCCGCCTGCAAGGGGCGTAGTCCCAGCGAGGGCATCGGCCACTCTGCCCCAAGGGCCTTGAGGAGGAGCAGGCCGGCATGGTCCATCGGCGGCTGGGAATGTGGATGCCGGCTGGAGGGCTGCCCTGCACCCCAGCTCTGCCACCTCTGCGCTGCGTGACCTTTTAGGCACATCACGAGTAACATCTCTAGGCCCCAAAACATGGTCTCACAGGACTATCTTCTCACCTTTTCCATGCTTCTCACATCTCCCAAAGTGCCAGGCATTGGGCAGAGTCCTAAATGCATTTGCTCTGGCGGCAAAATTAGCGACACCCAAGGTCAAAAGGAGCTGCTGGGCCCTGTGTCCACCTGCTCGTCTCAGCTCCTGGAAAGTGACCACATCAAGCACTTCCAGAAAACGGACATCAATTGCCCAAACCTTGGCACACACACAGGACAGAAGATTCAGGCCAAACAAAAGCATCTCAATCAACTCCCCACCTGGAAGGAAGAGGAGCCATCCACAAAGAACTAACTTCAATTCCTTGGCAAGGTTCCTCTTACATGGATTGCCCTTCTCTCCCTACCACCTCCTTCTAGAAAACTCCTATCCACCCCTCAAAACCCTTCCTAAGCACCAAGCTCCTCTGTCCCCAGAGTGAACCACTGCCTCTTCCGCTCTGAGCCTGGTACAAGCTCTCCCATGACAAAAACCACTGACTGTGCTACGCACTTTACATGGTTTATCTCCGGAAATTTTTCAAAAAAAGGAGGCGTCTTTTATCTCCATTTCACAGAAAAAGACACTGAGGCACAGAGTGGCTGTGCCACGTGCTGAGGCTGGGTGTAAACCTGGGAAATCTGGCTCTGACCTCAGCTGCTTGGGGACGGACCGGGTGGGGAGAGAAGCGAGGCGTGGCTGTCCCAGGAAGAGCAGGTGTCAGGGCAGGCTGGGGAAAAACACTGAAACCGAGGCAGGAGGCCGAGCAGCCCAGAGAGGGAGCATGGGCAGATTAAAAAATAAAACTGAAATCAGAGCAAAGGCAGCACACGCCGTCCCAGGAGGGGCTGGGAGACCTGCGTTTCTGCACGCGCTGCTCCCTGGGGGCCCCGCTGGCGCTTGCTCAGCGTGGAGCCCAGCTGCTCTGGAGTATTATTTCAGGAGTGCAGGGAGGCAAGCAGAGGTCTCTAGGCCGCAGGTTGAAACTTCAGGGAGGGGGCGCTGGGATTTCAGGCAGAAAAATCAGACGGTGGGGATGGGGGCCCTGCACCTGACCGACAGTGCTGGCCACCCAGTCTGGCCCCACATCTTCCCAGGGGCGTTGGCCACCCCTGCCGCCCGCCACACCTGCTGGGAAGGCAACACCCAGGGTGGGTTGTCCCTGCTCTGTCTCCCAGGAGGGCAATCAGACACCAAACAGAGAACAGGTCCGATGGGCCATGTGATTTGCTTTGGGTGGCCGGGGAAGGGGGGCACCCCACTGGGCCTGGACAAAGAATGGGTGTCCTTTCTGCAGCTGCAGTCACAGGAGTGTTGAGGCCCAAGAGGGCTCCGAAAGAGGGTGGAGTGGAGGTGGTGGCAGAGCTCACCAGGGACCCTGGAGAAGGCAGAGGTGGGTGGAGGCTCACAATGGCCCCACGCCCGCCCCCTGCCGCAAGGCCAGGAAGCAAGCAGGATGCAGAAGACGTCGCCCAGGAAAACTGCCAGTCCCGCCTCACCCAGTGGAGCCCTGGAATTTCCCTCCATCCCCATCCAAACATCTGCCTCTCATGCAAGTGGTACAATGTCAGGGTCACGCTGTAGATTCTGGAGCCAAACTGCCTGAGTCCTACTCCTGGCTGCGACCCTTGAGGCCGATGACCCTGGCTCCTTACTTCACCTCTCTGTGCCTCAGTTTCATCATCTATTAAATGGGAATAGGACGTTCAGGATGATGTGAGAGTTTAGTGATTTCAACCAAGTGCTGGGGACCGGCCAGGAACACGGGCAATGGCAGAGAAACATCATCCGTCGTGCATCATGGCCGCTGTGTGGCCTCAAGCACCCTGGGGCCTTTCTGAGCTTTGGGTCCTCAGATCTGAATCTGAACACCAGGCACGGAGAGCTTTGAGGAGAAAACAAAACTCAATGCTGCAGAACTATAAGCCACTGGGCCCGGGCCTCAGTTTCCCCACTCTGTACTAGGAACGAGGACAGCCCCACTGCAGAGCTGCTTGCGCTTCTGTGAAGGGCTCAGGCCGGCACCTGGCACACAGTGACACTTGGAAAATGTTCACACGGCAACGGGACGTCACCAGCCAGCCCCTCGCTGCGCTCAGTGTCCCAGCACCAACAGGAGGTTTCCTGCATGGAGAAGGGATGGTGAGCTAAAAACGTCGACACTCAGTGAATTGAAAACATAACACCCACACACAAACTCATGCAAGCCGGGCGCGGCGGCTCACGCCTGTAATCCCAGCACTTTGGGAGGCAAAGGCAGGCAGATCATCTGAAGTCAGGAGTTTGAGACCAGCCTGGTCAATGTGGAGAAACCCCGTCTCTACTAAAAACACAAAAATTGGCCAGGCGTGGTGGCTCAAGCCTGTAACCCCGGCACTTTGGGAGGCTGAGACGGGCGGATCACCTGAGGTCAGGAGTTTGAGACCAGCCTGGCCAACATGAAGAAACCCTATCTCTACTAAAAATACAAAAACTAAGGCTGGGCACGTTAGCTCATGCCTGTAATCCTAGCACTTTGGGAGGCCGAGGTGGGTGGATCACGAGGTCAGGAGATCAAGACCATCCTGGCTAACACAGTGAAACCCCGTTTCTACTAAAACAAACAAACAAAAAACAAAAAATTAGCCAGGCATGGTGGCAGGCGCCTGTAGTCCCAGCTACTTGGGAGGCTGAGGCAGGAGAGTGGTGTGAACCCGGGAAGCAGAGCTGGCAGTGAGCCGAGATTACACTACTGCACTCCAGCCTGGGCGACAGAGCAAGACTCTGTCTCAAAAAAAAAAAACAAAAAACAAAAAAAACAAACAAAAAAAACCATAAATAAATAAATAAATAAATAAATAATAAATTAGCCGGGCATGGTGGCACACGGCTGTAATTCCAACTACTTGGGAGGCTGAGGCAGGATAATCACTTGAACTTGGGAGGCAGAGGTTGCAGTGAGCTGAGATGGTGCCACTGCACTCAAGCCTGGGCGACAGAGCCAGACTCTACCTCAAAAAAAGAAAAAAAAAACCTCATGCAAGAACGTTCATGCCAGCATCATTCTTGATACCCAAATGGTAGAACTAGCCCACATGGCCACCAACTGAAGAATGGACACACTGGTCTGTCCATGCCATGCCATGGAATTTTTTTTTTTTTTTTTTTTTGAGACAATCTCGCTCTGTCACCCAGGCTGCAGTGCAATGGCGCGATCTCAGCTCACTGCAACCTCTGCCTCCCAGATTCAGGCGATTCTCCTGCTTCAGCCTCCTGAGTAGTTGGGATTACAGGCGCCCACCACCATACCTGGCTAATTTTTGTATTTTTAGTAGAGACGGGGTTTCACCATGTTGGCCAGGCTGATCTTGAACTCCTGGTCTCAACTGATCCACCCGCCTTGGCCTCCCAAGGTGCTGAGATGACTGGCATGAGCCACCACGCCCGGCCCCATGCCATGGAATATTCCTCAGCCACAGGAAGGCAGGAAGTACTGCTGCATGCTGCTGCACGCTGCTGCACGGATGAACCGTGAAGATGCGATGCTTGGTGGAAGAAGCTGGACACAAAAGGCCACACAGTGTGGGAGTCCATTTCTCTGAAATGACCAGAACAGGGAAATCCACAGACAGAAAGCGGATGAGTGGATGTCTGAGGCTGGGGCGCAGAAATGAGGAGCGGGGAGTGATCGCTAATGGGGAGAGGGATTCTTTCTGGGTGACGGGAACGTTCTGAAATGTGGTCGTGCTAACTCAACACCATGGGCCTGTACACTTGAAAAGGGTGAACTGCATGATACAAGAACTTAATCTCAGTAAAGCCGTTTGAAGAAAACAAAACCCTAGGCCGGGCACGGTGACTCACGCCTGTAATCTCAGCACTTTGGGAGGCCGAGGCAGGCGGATCACAAGGTCGAGTTCGAGACCAGCCTGGCCAGCACAGGGAAACCCCGTCTCTACTGAAAATACAAAAAATTAGCCGGGCATCGTGGTGGGTGCCTCTAATCCCAATTACTCAGGAGGCTGAGGCAGAAGAATCACTTGAACCCAGCAGGTGGAGGTTGCAGTGAGCCGAGATCGCGCCACTGCACTCCAGCCTGGGTGACAGAACGAGACTCCATCTCAAAAAAAAAAAAAAAGACAAAAACACCCTAAGACCTTCTTCTGCACCTGGAAAGTGACCACCAAGAGCTTAGTAGGCCGGAGGGGCTCGCAGCATTCATAATAAGAAGGTGAGGGGTGCTGAGCAGACCCAGGTGGCTGTGGGCATGTTTGCCTGTGGCTGGGGGGCACCCTCCTAGGTGGGCAGCACACAGAGGAAGGGCTCCTAGGGTTTTAGTTTTGGCTAAAGAGACAGGATGTACATTAAACAAAATGCATATTCGGAGTCTTCACTGAGCAGCTCCTGTATACATGTTTTGGACACCTGGGACAGGCCGTTGAGCCAAAGCCCACCCAGTGCCCCCCGGGTCAGCTCCAACTCAGCAAGAAGTTGTACAGGAATCAAGAACCACATACACATCCCAGCACTTTGGGAGGCCAAGGCAGGAGGATCACCCGACCAGCCTGGCCAACATGGAGAAACCCCGTTTCTACTAAAAATACAAAAATTAGCCAGGCATGGTGGTACATACCTATAATCCCAGCTACTAGGGAGGCTGAGGCAGGTTCAATCACTTGAACCTGGGAAGTGGAGGTTGCAGTTAGCCAAGATCGCACCACTGCACTTCAGTTGGTCAACAAAGCAAGACCCCAGCTCAAAAAAAAAAAAAAAAAAAGAACCACATACGATGCCGGGCATGGTAGCTCACACCTGTAGCCTCAACATTTTGGAAGGCCAAGGTGAGAGGATCACTTGAGCCCAGGAGTTCAACGCCAGCTGGGGCAACACAGTGAAACCCTGTCTCTGCTTTAAAAAAAAAAAATTGTCAGGCGTGGTAGTGCACGCCTGTAGTCCCAGCTACTGGGGAGGCTGCAGTGGGAAGATCAACTGAGCTGTGATTGTGCCACTAAACTCCAGCCTGGAGGACAGAGTGACCCTGTCTCAAAAATAAATAAATAAATAAATAAAAGAATTACATAAACACACTGGGTCAGCCAGGAACAGCATTCCAGACAGTGGGAACAGCATGTGCAAAGGCCTCAAAGTAGATGGAACATAAGATGTGCAAAGGCCACAAGGTAGATGGAACCAAAAATGGCTGGTGACCCAGGGAACAGAAGGCATGGGCAGCAACCGCCATGAAGCCATGACACACGGAGTTTAAAGCAGAACATGAGTTCCAGGATTGCTGGCTGCCTGCCTTATTTGGGATTGTCATATGCATGTGTATGGGGGGACTAGAAGACCCCCAGAAACCTCACCATCCCTGAATGTCACCCCAGCTTCAGCAGGTGCCCGCAAGTTTCCACAGGAACTCCCACCCGATTCCACTGAGCACCATCCCAGGTCTCCGGGAGCCCATCATGTTCTTAGAAGCCTGACGGCCTCAACAAAAGGTGAGGCACGGTGGCTCACGCCTGTAATCCCAGCACTCTGGGAGGCCGAGGCAGGAGGATCACTTGAGCTCAGCAGTTCGAAGCCAGCCTAGGCAACATGGAGAAATCCCACCTCTACAAAAAATTTTTAAAATTAGCTGGGCGTGGTGGCATGCAACTGTAGTCCCAGCTCCTGGGGAGGCTGAGGTGGGAGAATCATCTTAGCCTGGGAGGCAGCAGTTGCATGAGCCAAGATCGTGTCACTGCAGTCCAACTCGGGTGACAGAGAGAGACCATGTCTCAATAATAATAACAGCAGTAAAGAAGGGGCCAGTGTGATGGCTCACACCTGTAATGCTAGCGCTTAGGGAGGCTGAGGTGGAACGATCACTTGAGCCCAGGAGTTTGAGACCAACCTGGGCAACAGAGTGAAACCCGGTCTCTAGTATTAAAAAAAAAAAAAAAAAAGAAAAACAATTAGAAGAAACAGTCCCCCAAAGCTCCTGCCTCCTCTTTCTTCTCACTACAAGCAAGATGCTCCAGTTCCCTCTGGAGAGGGCCCCCTGGCCTGGGAAATTTCAGGCCTCGACCCCTGGACAGAGGCCCTGTCACTAGATTTACAAGGCCCAGAATTGCCCGGGCACTGCAGACAGAATTGAGGCATGCTACAAATAATCCAGCTTCTGAAGGCCGGAGCCAGCACTGCGATAAATCATCACTCCTTAGCACAATTATAGGCTCCAGGCAGCAGACCGTCTCCAGCTCGGCATGGCCAGGCTGGAGGAACAGCCTGCCCTCGCCTGCTTCAGGACACCAGGTGCCTCTACAGGACAAACACAGTCCGCCTGCCCGCATCCTGCCCCAGCCTTTGGGCCATGGGCTGGTGATGTCCCACCCCACCCAGGTACAGGCAGCCCCGAGGGGCCCCCGGCACTGATAACAGATTCAGCAACACACTTGTCTGTACTTGCACTGCTCTGCAAACCGTCCCTCCCCTGCTGCCCCTGGTTTACAGGAGGTGGGGTGGGGTCTGGGCTGGTGGCTGCAGGGAGGAGGAGAAGGAAAGGAGACAGAAAAGTTGGGGCCTTGTCTGAGAGGGGCAGGAAGAGAAGGGGGCCGGCGGGGACCGTCTATCAGAGCAGGGTCAATTAACCCATCAGGGAGTGTTATTACAAGGCACAATTTATCGTCCCTGGGCCACATTAGTGGTAGCACAGAGGACATGGGGTCGCCCCGACTGCATCAGGAGATAAACTGGAGACGTCTGGAGAACAGAGTGGAGCGGCAGATTACAGTGAAATTCAGACACCAAGGTCCCAGCCACGAATTTGTCAGTACCACGGGGTCTGTCCAATAAATTAGAGAAGATAAGGATTGAAGGATGAAGTATGAAAAGCAACATTCATTTCGGAAACTGGCACAAGGGCTTCGTGGCATCTTTCTTCCCCAGGCTCCCCCTTCCAGGGGTCCTGGAGGCTCAGTTTCCAGGCAGAGAGGAGCTTGTTAGGGAGGAGAAGGTGGGAGTGGGGAGAAGGAGGAGGGGAAGGGACACAGGGGAAGAGGAAACAAAAGGAAAGGAGGGGGAAGAGGAGGAGGAAGAGGAAAGAGAGAGGGGGGTGGTAAGAGCAAGGGGGACTGGGGGAGGAGAGAGGGTGATGGGGACACAGCCCAGGAAGGCACTTTCCCCAAGGCTGGGTCAGGCCATCAGCACGGGCACTCAGGTTTAATTGTGGGAAGTGCCGCAGAGAAGAAAATGAAATGTGACTCCCCGCCGGGGCTGGCATGACCCCTCTGGCATCCCCACTGCCCGAGGTCCCCCACCCGCCTCCCTCCGTGCACCTCCAGCTGTTCTCCTCTGGCTCCCAGGAACAGCAGCTGCCAACGCGGCAGGATGGGGAGGAGGGCAGAGAGTAGGGCAGGCTGTTTGGGAGAAAGACAAGACAATGAGAAGCCATTGGAGCACAGGCCGGCAGGGTGGAGGCTGCACCGAGATGCTGGCTCTCCCTGCATGGAAAGCCCAAACCTCTGCCCTCCTTCTCTGTCCCAGGTCCCTGGCCTGGCCTGGCCCAGCACCTCTCATCTGGACTGGCGCAGAAGCCAGCTCACTGCTGTCCCTGCTTCCGCCTCAACCCTCACACCTCATCCTCCATGTGGCAGCAGAGGACCCATCAGAAGATGGGTCAGCTCATGTTTCTCCTCTGCTGGGAGCCTCCCTATGTCACACCCTGCCCGCCTGTGCTGGTTTCAGGCCTCCTGCCCCCCAGGGCCTTCGGCCCCCAGGCTGTTCGTCTGTCTGCAGCTCTCTCCCAGGCATTAGACCAGCTCCAGCTCTTTTTTTGGAGCTGGTCATGCTAGTGCCTGGGAGAGTGCTATAGACAGATGCTCCCTTGCAGCGCCCTGCTCCCCACCAGACTTCTCAGAGAGGTCTCTGCTGTCCTCCTGTAGTGCTGAATCGTGACCGCCCCCCCTCAAAACACAGCACCATGATCCGCCCTTGTAACCTGTGCGTGTGACTTATTTGGAAAAAGGCTCTTTGCAGATGTGGTTACGTGAGGGCTCTTGCAATGAGGTGGTCCTGGATTAGCTGCGTAGGCCCTAAATCCCACGATGTGTGTCCTTATAAGAAGAAGGGACAAAGCGCAAAGGCAACATGAAGACAGAGCAGGGAGATGAGGCCATAAGCCAAGGACTGTGGCAGCCAGGAGGAGCCGGCAGAGGCAGGGAGGGTCTTCTCTCGGAGCCCCAGAGAGAGCCCGGCCCTGCCAGATTTCACACTTCCAGCCTCCTGAACTCGGAGAGAACAAACATCTGTGGTTTTAAGCCCCTCAGTTTGTGATGCTTTGATCCGGCAGCCCCAGGACTCCGACCACCCCTTCAAATCCTGCAGCCTGCCCACTCTCCCACCAGCTCCTGGTCCTGCCCCTGCACTAACTTGGTTTCCAGAGCAGTTTGCACCTTTCCACTCATCACTTTCACGGTTCATTGCCTGAAACAAGCTCCCCAGGCCGGGGACCTGTACCTTTTACTCAATGCTATCTCAGTGCAAAGGACAGCAAACGGTGCAGTCAGTGATCAGCAATCAGGCAGTGGAACGAAGGACAGTTTCTGCGTGGCCCTCCCGCTTTCTGCTGATCTCTATTCAAATGTCCTCCCTCGAGAGGCCTCCCCTGTGCCCTGCTCCTGGCACCTTGGTGCCGAGCGCACCTCCTGCGCCCCGACCCCAAAACTCCTCAGCCTCCCTCGGCTGTGCCCGTGTGGAGAGGAGCCCAGTGGGCTTGGGCCAAAAGCCCTCTGCAGACACACACAGAGCGAGCCTCAGTTGGAGCAGCCACGGCATGGCAGGGGCTGCAGGGAGCCCAGGAGAGGCTGCAGTCCCTGCCCTCTACCACCACTGCTCTGCAGCACCCTCCTCCCTACCAGAGGTGCCAAAGTCATCTCGCTTGGATCCATGTAATGGTGACAGCTTCCCGGATCTTGTCCTTTGCCTTTAGGGTGTTTAAAGTCATTTCCCAGGGGCAGAAGCAGACAGAGCCGCAGACAGCAGCAGGGTCAGACTGAGCAAGGCCTGGGGTTCCAACAGGGGGAGGCCAGACCGGGCCTTGAGCCGCTGCTGACCTTGGAGCTGTGCCGGGCTGGGCTATGCTGCCCATAATGCATGGCCACCCCGTAACATGGCCTTACTTGTAAACAGAGCCTTTGCAGATATAATTAGGTAAGATGAGGCCACACAGGAATAAGGTGGGCCCTAAGGCCAATGAGCTGTCCTTCTGAGAAGGAAATTTGGACACAGAATAGCACAAAGACAGATACTCAGAGAGAAGGCCACAGGAGGAGGAGGCAGGGACCACGGCAATGTGGCCAGAAGCCAAGGAACACCAGGAGCTACCAGAGGCTAGAAGAGGCAGGAAGGTCCTCCCCCAGGGCCTCCAGAGAGAGCACAGCCCTGTGCACACCTTCATTTTGGACTCCTGGTCTACAGAGCTATCAAATAATACATTCCTGTGGTTTTAGGCTACCCAGTTTATGGTCGTTTATCATGGCAGCCCCAGGAAACATACACATACCCTAAGCAAGAATTTCTTAACGGGGACATTTTGCATGGTCTGAGATCCCCCAGGAGACACCTGGCACTGTCTGTGCAGGTGTCTGGCTGTCACACTGGGACAACCAGTATTACTGGTATCTCGTGGGCAGAGGACAAGGCCAACCTACAAAGCACAGGACAGCTCCCAAGACAAAGAAGTATCTGGCCCCAAACCTCAACGATCTTACGGTGCCTTAAGGTGTAAACACTCATCAGATTTCTCCCATGAGGGGCCACCACAGGCTCCAGCCACAGGTGGGCACTTAACAAATGTGGGCTTAGCCAGGCACGACGGTGTGTGTCTGCGGTCCCAGCTGCTCGGGAGGCTGAGGCGGGAAGATCATTGGGGCCCCAGGAGTTCAAGGCTGCAGTGAGCTATGATCACACCACTGCACTCCAGCCTCGGCAACAGAGCGAGATCATTAAAAAAACTAAATTAAGAAATAAATGGGCTGGGTGCAATGGCTCACATCTGTAATCCTTGCACTTTGGTAGGGCGGATTGCTTAAGCCCAAGAGTTCAAGACCAGTATGGGCAATATAGTGAGACCCTGTGTCTACAAAAAATGCAAAAAAATTATCTGGGCATGGTGGCATGCCTGCAGTCCCAGCTACTCTGGGAGGCTGAGGTAGGAGGATCACCTGACACAGGGAATGGAGGCTGCAGTGAGCTATGGTCTCACCACTGTACTCCAGCCTGGGTGATGGAGTGAGGCCTTGCCTCAACAAGTAATAAAGAAAGAAAATTACATAAATGTGGGCTGAAAGGCCTATGAGCCTGACCTATGGTACCATGGAACCAACATTTACGATCTTCACCTTAAACTGTGACTAAATGAGGTTGGAGCTACGAAATCCTCAAATGAAGGTGGCCTTGGGACCGGCAGATCCCTACACTCAGCCGCCCCTAGAGCTGGGGACCTGCTCCCACCGGAAATGCTGAGAGCCCAGCCTCTTCTTCAGGGCAGCAGGGACTGGGTGTCTCTGGGAAGGGGTCAGGCTGAGAGCACCCAGGGTGGATGGCGGAGGACTGGGCCGTGCACCTCTGACGTGGCTGGGCTCAAGGACATGCCACGGAGGCGTCCACGGAGGGAATGCCTGGCGGCTCCTGCTCTGGGGTGGCAGCAGGAGCCCCCAGCGCCCTCCTCCCCACCAGCACCAAGCTTCAGTGGGCCGCGTGTCTGCTAGATGGCAACGCGCTATGTGTCAGGAGATAATCACTATTAAAAATTCACTGGGTTTTATTTTATCTTTGTATTTTTTTCAGGTTCTGTTTGGGCTCTCTGCTTCCTCCTAAAGAAGCTACCAAACTGCCACGGTTACACTGTTTTAATCGCCACTCATTAAAGCAAACACTGACTGGGTCACAGCGTTTCTCCGCCCCAGCAGCTGTGGGGGTAAGGCAAGCGGGCAGGGGGCGGGGGCTGGCTCTCCTGGGCAGCCCGATGGCTGCGAGCCCACCTGCTCATCCCTGTGGAGGAGACCCACAAGGTGCAGCCCTTCCCGGGGCACCCATACAACCCTCCCAGGCCCCAAGCTCCCTTGAGGCGCAGAGCAATTGCGCTGCTACCTGGGAAGGAATCTGGCCCCATCGGGTGCAGGTTACCAGGGAGATGAGTTTAGCACCCCAACAAGGGGCACCCAAGAAACCACACATAGAGCATCCCAGGTGCAGTGGCTGGGCATGAAGGGGACCCCAAGGGGCCATGTCACTCGGGAAAGAGACACGCATCCCAGCTCTGTGTCGGAGGCCTCGGGCAAGTCCTGACTTCTCCAGGCCTGAGCCCCAGCGCTGCCCAGTGATGTGCTGAGCTTAGTCTGGCTGCGGCTGGATCACCGAGGGGCGCCGAGCCCCACAGAGGCACTCCAAGTCAGTGGGAAGACCCCCGCCGGCTGGCCCCAGGTGCCCTCTCACATCAACCGAGGATTCAGGCACCTCCTTGTTCCGGCAAGTTCTGGGTGCCGTGGGCACAGCATGAACAGCCCAGCTGGCTCGAGCTGCCGACTTTCTAGAGGGGTGGGAGGTGATAAAAAGCGGAACATGGATGGGGGCTCCCGCACCCTGGAGCCTTGCCCTCACCCTCAGAGCGAACACATCCCAGGGAGGGGCCTCTGGGCAGAGGAGGGGGTGGCAACTCAGGCCTGGGGTGAGTGGGAGCAGCCCCCCATTTCCATGGTTGCCACTGTGGGGAACCACAGTGAGGATGGGGTCCTGGGGCACCCCGTGCCTGGTCAGGGACTCTGATGGGCCAAGGGCCCTGGCTACCCCTCCCACCTTGCCTCCCACTCTTGGTGTCCCTAATCCTCTCCGGTTAGGGGACCCGCTTCAGCAGCTGCTGGGGAAAAGGCTGGATTTTTGCAAGGTGCATTTCAGACTGGAAAATGACATTCCTCCAGTCAGCCGGGCTGATTTCTCCCACCTGAACTGGGGACCAGAGAGGGAAAGTAACTTCCTAGCCTCAGGGAGCAGCAGGACCCAGGTCCCCGAAGCTATGCCCTACAGTACTGGGGGCCTCAGAGTCCATAAGGAATGTTAGACAGAATTTTTAACCATCACATATTTTTAAAATATGTAAGGTGGGGAAAAGGTGATGCCTGGCTCCTAGTATTGCCTTAACAAATGGCCACAAACTGGATGACTAAAAACAAAGCAATGCCCTCCGTCACAGTCCCAGAGGCCAGATGTCCAACCCCGCTCCCACAAGAAGCTCTTCAGGACGGTCCTTCCTGCCCCTTCCAGCGTCTGGTGGGCGCTTGTGGCCACACCACTCCCATCTCTGCATCCATCTTCACATGGCCGCCCCGTGTCTGTGTTTTCTCCTCTTCTGTCTCTCATAAGGGCCCATGTCATTGAATTTCGGGCCCACTTTTTTTTTTTTTTAGACGGAGTTTTGCTCTTGTGCAGGCTGCAGTGCAATGGCACGATCTCGGCTCACTGCAACCTCCACCTCCCAGGTTCAAGTGATTCTCCTGCCTCAGCCTCCTGAGTAGCTGGGATTATAGGCCCCGTCACCACGTCCAGCTAACTTTTTGTATTTTTAGTAGAGACGAGATTTCGCCACGTTGGCCAGGCTGGTCTTGAACTCCTGACCTCAGGTGATCCACATGCCTCGGCCTCCCAAATTGCTAGGATTACAGGTGTGAGCCACTATGCCCAGCCTCGGGCCCACTTTAATACAGGATGATTTTAGCTCAAGAGGCTTAACTAATTACACCTGCAAAGAAACTATTTCCAAATAAGGTCACATTCTGAGGTTCCTGGTTGATGTGAATTTTGGGAGTGGCCCTATTCAACCCAGTGTAGATGGTCGATGCCACCAGCACACTAAGATTAGCTATTCTTCTTCCAGCTCATACTCTGAGACATCAGTAGACAGGGAAAGGCAGCCACTCTTGTTCTGCGTGGCTCCAGGCAGGGAGGGGAGGGACGTGGCCCTCCTGTTCTCAAAGCTCTCCAAGACGACGTCTCTGGGTGGCACAGGCACAGAAGGGCCCTCCGAGGGCTGGGTGTGGTGTCTTACACCTGTAATCCCAGCACTTTGGAGGCCGGGAGCGGGGGGTGGTGGATCACATGAGGTCAGGAGTTCAAGACCAGTCTGGCCAACATGGTGAAAACCCTGTCTCCACTAAGAATACAAAAACTAGCTGGGTATGGTGGCACGCACCTGTAATGTCAGCTACTCAGGAGGCTGAGGCAGGAGAATCACTTGAACCCAGGAGGTGGAGGTTGCAGTGAGTTAAGATTGCGTCACTGCACTCCAGCCTGGGTGACAGAGACCCCCATCTCAAAAAAAAAAAAAAAAAAAAAAAAAAAAAGGAAAGAAGGGCCCTACAAGAAGCTGGTCCAGCCCTTCAAGGAGTTAGGGAGGCTGAGGCTCTGAGAGCTTCATAACTTGCCCACCGTTCTGGAATATTCCCTGTTGCTCTAGGGCTTTCCCACCTTCTCGTGGTTCAAGGAACCCCAAGTACAGAAACACCTGAGACCCAAAAGGTGGGAATCCGTCTCCCATCGGGATCTCTGTCAAGGCTTTCGAGGTGGGCTGTGGCTCTTGGGAGGAGGCCAGAGGGTCACTCCAGGGACACAGTGAGGGATGCGCAGAGAAGGAGCCCTCACTGGCACGAGAGAAGGCGAGTCTGCAACCCCTGACCCCTCCCATGCCCCATTCTCTTCTGTCCCTCTGTAGCTTTGATGCAGACAATGTCTCAGGTCCCAGCTCAGAGATGTGCTAACATTCACTAAGTTCTCCCTACGTTGTAAGCACGCTTTACGCGGAGCAGCCGTCAACTCCAACACCCCTAGCAGGTATGTGGCAGTCCTGAAAAACGTCCACAAATGCTGACACTCTTCCCATCTGGAGGGGGTATCTCCGTACCTTCCCCTTGAACCTGGGCAGCCTTTGGTGTCTGCCTCCATAGAAGTGATGCCGCGTGATCCCTGTGGCTGGGTCAGGAAAGGCCACACAGCTTCTACTGGCCTCTCTTGGGACACTCACTCCGGGAGCCAAGTAACATGTCCAGCTAAAGCCACCAGGTTGAGAGATGGGGGGACGAGACCAACCCAGCATTCTCACCCCACCCACTTGAGTCTTCCCAGCCCAAACACCAGGCACAAGTACAGAATCGGCAAGATGCTCCCCAACCCAGCCCCTGTCCAATACAACAACATGAGACCCCAGGCGAGAGCTGCTAGCTGCACCCCCGGATTCACGAGCAAACAAAATCTGTGTTCTTGCTTTACGCCAGTGTCTTTGGGGTAGTTTGTTACATAGCCATAGCTCACTGCAACAAGACAGGTGCCACCGTATTTATTTCCCCTTTTAGAGATGAGGAAACTGAGGCACAGAGAGGCCAAGCGTCTTGCACACAGCCCGTAAGAGGCAGCAGCAGGATGCGAACCCAGGCTGACTGGCTGCAGACCCTCGCTCCTTATGGTTCAGCCGGGCAAGGGTGAAGACGTGAGTGCCCACACCATCCAGCAGGGGTCTGCATGCTCGCCCGGCTGCTGGAGACCAGGGCCCAGGCCATCTACCACCCACCCTGCCCCACTTCCTGCCTCGCCTCTTCCTGTTTATTTATTTTTAAGATGGAGTCGTCCAGGCTGGAGTGCAGTGGCGCTATCTCAGCTCACTACAACCTGTGCCTCTGGGGTTCAGGTGAATCTCCTGCCTCACCCTCTCAAGTAGCTGGGAATATAGGGGCCTGCCACCACGCCTGGCTAATTTTTGTATTTTCAGTAGAGATGAGGCTTCACCATGTTGGCCAGGCTGGCTCAAACTTCTGACCTCAAGCGATCTGCCTGCCTTGGCCTCCCAAAGTGCTGGGATTATAGGTATGAGCCACTGCACCCAGCCATCTTCCTCCCTTCCCCTCTCTCTCTCTCTCTCTCTCTCTCTCTATATATATATATATATATATATACACACATACATATATATATAGAATATATATATAGAAATATATATATATACAGAAAATATATATACATATATATATAGAAATATATATATATATATACAGAAAATATATATACATATATATATATATTTTTTTAATTTGCAAACCTGGAAACACTCTGCATGCTTTCCTTACTGGAGGACAAAAGCACAAATGATACCACCGTCATTGCCACCCGCAGTGAGTCTTCGAGAATGCCAAAGGTGTGGCTATCTGGCCCTATCTATAAGGCACCCAAATGCCATCCTCACCTCCCAGGGCTGCTAACTCCTCAGGACCGACGAGCTCAGCTGCCAGTGTGTGCCAGCAGGGCCCCTCTGAGGCCATGGAATCTCAGGGACAGAGCCTGGCCTGGGCCCACAGGCGCTGGCAGCTATGGCAGGGATCCGTGGGGTTCACACAGCCCCTGCCTGCTCCCCAGGGGGTCCTGGGGCCACTCCTGCTCGGGGAGTAATCACATCACCACGTCTGCGTGGCAGCTGCTCCACAGCCCTTAATTTCCAAGCACAATGAGAGCACTCCTGGCTACCAGAGCCTCGGCCCTGGCAGAGCAGGTCAGCTGGCAGGCAGCCGGGTTACCATGACCTGGCTTTGTGGATGATCCACCCAGTGTCCTTTCAACACTGACCACGTGTTCCACCCAAAGTGCCCGTATTCTCACATTCCCACAGCCGGCTGCTGTCACTGAGATGTGAACCTGCCCTCTGGGCCCCAAAGGAAAAGCTAAGCTCTTAGGCTGGGTCCACACCCCTGCCAATGAGCTCATCCACCCACGGGACTTGGAAACAATTTTAAGGCATCCCAAAGTACAGACTGACTTCGGATGTGACTCCACTAATCATTAGAACAAAGTGCTCACTGAATAGCTGGGAAGTGGAGCCATTCATTGGTCTGGCAAGAAAAATGGTTACTCTCTAGTCATATGACAAACATTTATTGGGCACCTACTACATACTCAGTAGCTTGGAAGATTCTGAGATCAGAGTGTAAAGGATCTTCCCTTGAGGAATGTCTATCTGATAGGGAGAGAAAATAGGCAGAAATGTATGAATTCCACTGAGAAAAACAACAACATAGACCATGAGGAGGCAGCAGAGATGACTTATGGCTGGGTGGAATCTGGAAGGCTTCTTGGAGGAGGTGGCATTTAAGCTAGGCCTTGAAGTATGGGGAGACAGTAGGGAGAAGCAGGAAGGGACTTCCAGGTGGAAGAGAAAATAGCAGCTGACATTTATGACACTGACAGTATGTAGTCATTAACTGGACTGATGCACTTACCCCTAGCAGGGCAGTCCTGCCATCCCCATGGAACGAATGGGAGCATGTGGCACAGAGACGTGAGGTCACTTGCCCCAAGTCACACAGCAGTAATGAAGGAGAACTCAGATGGGAGCCCAGGCCTGGCGCTCTTCATGGTTCTATTACATGCTTCCCTTACAGCCCAGGCACCAAGCAGAGATGGGAAGGGCCAGGGCATGGCACAGAAGCAGCATGAGATTTGGTTGGCAGGACAGCTGGGGAGGCAGGAGCTCCAGGTGGGCAGGGGGCAGCCCACGGAGGAGCCCAGGATTCCCACCCAACTGCTCACGCGGCCGGGAACCAGGGGTCGTCCCAGAATCCTGGATATCGGAGTGACTGGATCTTTCCGGAGCTCAACGAAGAGATGCCAGTGGCCACAGATGGCTGACTGGGGGCGTGACCCTGAGTGGGACTGCCCAGGCTCCCACCAGCCTCTCCCCTCTGAACCTCACTAGCTGTGTGACCCCGAAAAATGAGCACGCTCTGTTTCCTCACCTGCAAAAACGAGAGGGCACGAAGCCAGTGCCCTCCCCCTGATGCTGCCATGAGGACTGAGGAATGACCACAGGTAAAGGACACAGGGAGGACCCGTTCTGTCTGCAAGGGGTCCCTACCAGCCCCTGCGGGCAGTCAGCCCAGCACTTAACACAGGCCTCTCCAGCCGGCATCGTCCTCCCGGCCTCACCAGATGGGCTTCGGAAACAAAGTGAGGGCCCTTCCAGCTCCACGCAAGTAGCCTCTGCACCTGGACAAGGGGAGTCTGTGTGGCAGAGGGGGAGCAGCACAGAACCCAACCACCACACCCTGCAGGCCAGGTACACCCTCCGCCTGGGACATGGTGGCACATTCCCGAGGCTTCGTGAGTACCCTGTGCAACCCGCATGACCATCACCCCTGGGGGGAAACAGAGACTCCCAGACACCGCATGACCGGGCCAAGGTCACACAGCTGGCAAGGGGCCGTCTGGGGGCTGCCAAGGCCCTCCTCCACCAGCCGGGCACCCGGAGGAAGGGCGATCAGAGGAAGGCAGGCAGAGGGGAGCCGTGATCAAACACCCAAATAAGAAGAGAGTTTTGCAGGTTCACTTAGCTTCAAGGAAAAAAGCCTCCCCTTTTCTCTAAGCGGCTGCCCCCCACCCCGGCCCCCCAGGAGAGCGCTGGAAACCGCCTAAGCCGACATCTGATGGACAGGGATTTGTTTTAAGCTCTTTCTACCCACTGGACTATAATCATCAACCGTTCGCGACCTCTCCACAAATGACTCTTTCTCCCCCTGAGTTTTCAAAAGGCAAAAAGCTTTAAAAGCTGCAGTTCAAACAGGCAGAGAGGTGCACACAGAGAGAGGAGGGGTGGGCAGGCAGGCGAGGCAGCCAGCAGGGGCCAGGCATGGGGGATGGCGTCGTCCCCCTGCTGCTGGCCTGGCTCACCTGGAAGAAAAGGCCCGCAGGTGAGGGGCCTGAAGGTCAGGACGGGAAGGAGCAGTCCTGAGGCCAGCATCCCCGCCCATTCTCTGTCACTGGAACCACCCCAAAGGGACCTTCGTAGCCTCAGTTGCTGTTCATCGAAGACTTCTCTCCATCCCTCACTCGGGCCACCCCTCAGCCTGAGGACCTCAGTGGCCCACCGCCAGCTTCACACCCTCCCCTTGCGGCACTGCCCCAGGCCTCAGAGTCCTGCTCACCCTCTCTCCGATGGGACTCATGGCGCTACCCACCCTCAGCGGGCTCTGTGACTCTTACCCTCTCGCTGCCTAACTGTGCCAGTGATACGAGGTCTTGATGCCAGGAGTTCTCCTCCCCAGAGAGCTGATGGGGCCAGGGAGGTGATCGGGCAGTTTGGGGAGGGGTAGGTTGAAGAGTTCCAGCCCCACAACCCACCCCAGGTCCCACCTGTGCAAGCAAGAGGGCACGAAGTCCACACACGCAGCCCCATTTCCCACCTCCTGGGTCACTGCAGGCACGAGGGACCCTGCCAGGGTTGGACCCACCTCCAGGAGCCGCATGGCCAGGCTAAGGCAAAGCCCTGCGGTGCAGCAAGCCCGGTGCCCGCAGGCCACTTCCCTACACGGGGTCTGAGGGCAGCCCCCCACCTGCCTAGAGGCTGCCCAGGCGCAGCCAGACCGCAGGGGTCAAGGGTTTTCTACTTGAGGAAACCAACCCAGGGCTTCTCTTCAGAGTTGACAGCATGAGCAGGCGGCGCTGGGGAGCACGTGCGTGGCCTGAAGGTGATGGGGCTGGAGGTGGAGACGGGGTGAGTGCGGGGCCAGGTCCCAGCCCCGGGTGGGTGGCGCGCTGCAGAAAGTTCCATCCCGGACCCCCCACCCTCCCGTCCACGGGGCGGTGAGCTGGGCACTTACTGAGGTTCTGGAGCAGAGACGACCAGGTCTTCATGCCCAGCATCCTGCGCTGCCCCCCGGGCCGCGGGACCCGGGGCCTCTAGGAGGGGCTGCCCAGCATGGCCCGCGGCGGAGGCGAGCAGTAGGGGCGTCACGGGGCGGCAGAAGACGGGCCCGGAGGGGGCGGGGGAGACGGGGATGGAGCCCCCGGATTCTGCGGGGGGGCGCGGAGCAGCCGAGGAGTCCCTGCGCGGTGCGCCCTGCCCGCGGCGCGGAGCCCGGGGAGGGGCCGGGGCGCCTGGGGGCCCCGCAGCCTCTCACGCTGCCCCCCGGCCCCGCGCCCCCGGCTTCACGCACCGCCAGCCGTGGCGGCGCGGCTGCCTCGCAGCCACCACCTCGTCCCCCGCCCGGCCGGCGCCGCCTCCCGCCTCCCGCCTCCCGCCTCCCTCCCGCGCCGCGGCGCCCCCGCCGCCCTCCCCCGCCCGCGCTCCCCGGGCAGCCCCCGCTCCCCTGCACTTGATAACGCGCTTGTCAAGACTGCTGAGTTGTTCCTGACCTCTCCCCCGCCGCTGCTAATTAAGGCTCCGCCGTGACAGTTCAAGTGCCGAGCATCAAGTTTGCAGAACCAAAGCCTCTAATTGGGGCCGCTTTTCATTTCTCCATCCTGGGGGCTGGGGCTCCCCAGACCTGGGCACTGGCGCATTTTTCTTTTGTATTTTTCATCAGGGAGGAGGGGGAGAAGGAAGACAGGCACCAGGAGAGGAGGGCAGGCATCTAACCAAAAGGCTCATGGTAGGGAGAGTGGAGGGCCCCCTCCTGCCCAGCAAAAGCCAGGTGGCGGCCCCAGGACACCTCCCTACCAGACGACCTGACATCGCTTCTAACCCAGGGGTCTCTGAGCTCCCTGACCTAGGGCTTTAGGAGCTGAGCCCATCCCCCAGGAGACGACTGCAGGGGACCTCCTGACACCCGGTGCTCTGGCAAGGAGGGGCAGACCCGAGACTGGGTGCTGGGGGCAGAGGGTGTGTGTAGCTGTGGTGCCCACAGCCCTGCAGAGCACAGCCTCCCTGCCCCTGTGGGGAGGTGTGCTCAGCCTCGCGCCCCACTCCCTGGGGACCAGCTGGCCTCTCCTTTCCAGATAAGTGTTGTGAGCACCGAGGCTCTAAGTGACTCTTCAAGCTGCCTTTCTCCTCCACCGCCTACTAAATCAAGCTGCGCTGAGAGCCATGGGCTGGGAGGAGAGCAGGAAGGAGGGGCAGGGCTGCCTGCTGCTCTCAGGAGCTGCGGAGGGGTGAGGGCTGGGAGAAGGTCCGAGGGGAGGGGAGGAGAGGAGGGGAGGGGAGGAGGGGAGGGGAGCGGAGGAGGGGGCCCAGTCCCTGGGATGGAAGAGGGGAGCTGCAGGAGGTCTAGTGAGGCTGGCTGGCGAGGCCTCTCAGCTCTGAATCCTGGAGCTTCACGCAGCCCGGGGATTATGGCTATCCCAGCCCGCAGACTGGAGCCGGAGAATTCCAGGTGATCCTAATTAAAGGGGTGGGGGCTTTCGTTTGAGCCACTACCCAAGCGATTCTTATGACAAGTCAAGTTTGAGAAACAACCATGTACACGAGGGGGTCTCGAACCCCTCGCAACAGATTAGAACCACCTGGGTGCTTTTAAACCACACACCCCCCCTCCCGGCCTGGGCCTGCCCCCAGACCAATGACATCACACCTCTGGGCATGGACCCAGCCACTGGTATTTTCTAAAGCTCCCTGGGGGCTTCCAATGCGCAGCCAAGGTAAAGATCCTTTGTTCAAACCAGTGGCTCTCAAAGGGGGAGGGGGGGGTTTGTCCCCAGGGCATAGTTAGCAACCAGTGTCTGCAGACATTTTTGATTGACACAACTGGGGGTCACAGCGCTGCCGGCACCTGGTGGGTAGAGGCCAGGGATGCTTCTCAACACCTTGCAGCAGACAGAACAGCCTCCAAACCAATGAATCAGCCAACCCCAAATGCCAACAGTCCCAAGGTTGAGAAACCCAGGGTGAGCCAATCCCCCACCAGGCAAAGGCCCTTCAGGAACTGTCCTCCACTGCGCCCAGCTCAGGGCTTGCCCGAAGCAGGTGCTCCCTAAGGGTGTGGGGAGAGAGAGTCCCTGGGTCTCCCTTCCCACTCCAGAGCTCACTTCTTCCCACCCCGCTGGCTGCCGTCAGCCTGTGACTGTTACAATTGCTTCCTATGTTGAGCTGAAATCTCTTAACTTCTACCCCACTGGGCCAAGCCCTTTCCCATCTGTCATCAGACTTCACGTCCTTATTTGCAGCCCACTCTCACGGTCCCCTGGGTCTGAACTGCTCTAGCAGACTCTCCCACCCCCACCCTGGCTTCCTCAGCTCCTTCTCCATTGCTGTCCCTGGTTATGGGACGTTCCTTGGCCTGTAAACAACCTCCTTCAAGTGCAAGACCACAGGACCGTGTCTGCGCATGGGTGCTCCGCCCTGGCCTCCCACACCCCCCATCTCTTCAAGTCTTGGAAGTGACATTAGCTCGGGCAATGAGAGGTCACTGCCGGCTCCTGCCCAGCTTGGAGCAGCCGAGGCCTCATTCACCCGAACCCCTAACAAGTGAAGCCCCCACTTTCTGCGTGTCAGTTTCCTTTTGAAACGAAGTGCTGGGCTTCACATGAACTTATCTTGCATTCTACCAAGTGCTTTCTTCCCAATGTCTAGCAGATGAGCAAGATAACGCGGTTTCCAAGGCCAAATCGTCTAGCGTCCCTCCCTTGAGGGTAGGCCCTGGTGGTCACCCCTGCTGGACGGGACAATTTGGGAAGTTTAATACCAGGCTGGGCCCCACCCCTGAGCAGCTGTATCAGAATCTTTGGAGAAGGAGTTCAGGTATCAGTGTGTCTCAAAGCCCCCCGGGTGGTTCCAAGGTGCAGCTACGGCTGAGCAGGCTGCTGGAAGGATCAGGGACTCAAGGCCTTCTCCAGGCCAGCCCGTTTGACCTTGAACACACTTGGTGTTTCAGGCTGGAGTGTCTGTAGGGGAGTGTTTATCTGGTCAAGGGATGTGGGCCAGGAGCTTGCATCCCCCAGGACATCGTGTCCTTGCTCGTCGGAGGCCAGGCGCCGGGTGAAGGTATGTGCACTGCGAGGCCCCGGGGGCGCACGCACCCCAGCAGGAGGACAGGATCCCAGGGAACAGGGTCTGCTTTCTGGCAGAAACTCTTTGAGAAGCTCCTGGGAGGAGCCAGGAGCCTGGACTGAGATCCAACCAGGCCATCTACTCACTGCGTGAGCTGGGGAATCGCTCAGCTTCCCTGGGCGTCAGCAACCCCCTCTGTGAAGGAGGAGTGAATGCCTGTTCAGCCTTGCACAAAACAAGTGCTCAAGACCAAAGAGAGAAAGCCTCTGGGAAGGAGATACAAGTCTTAACAGTGACTTGCCCGAGGCCGCATAACTTGCACGGCCTCAATATACTCATCTGCAGGATGGGCAGACTGGGTTCAGTGACTCTGTGGAGTCCTCTACCTCTAATCCAGCCCTTGGCATGAATTAACAGATCCCAGCCACTTCACACTAAGCACATAGGCAAAAGGGACCAGGCGGAGCATGGAAATGGATGCCCTGGTCTCTCCGGAGTGAAAGGGCAGCTGAGTGGTTTGTGCTCTAAGCCCCTAACAGCCAATCGGATGGTGATGGGAGCCAACAGGAGCCAGGGAAAAGGGCTGCCAAGTATAGTTGTCCAGAATGTTCACTGCACAAGAGCTCCTGGAGGAAATGGTAAGTGGGAGCTGAAACCCAACAGTCACTCTACTCTTCAACAAGCACCTGGGCCGGGATGGGTCTGCCTGAAGCAAGGGGTACCTTCTAATTTGCACAAAGGAGCCATATGGGCAGGTGGTGGCTCTGTGGAGGGGCACCCACAACTCCTGGATGCATGTGGAGACACAGAGGGTGCCTGGGCGTGGCGTTTGCAATTGGCACGGTGGTTGTTCTAGATCGACTCCGCCTGCCTCTGACTTCGCCCCGATGCCATCTTTCTGGGTGAATGAGCACAGGCGGCGTCAGAGGCCACTGTGTAAGCAGAAGATGATGAGCCGAGGCACCACAGGGAGCAGCCGACGGAAAGCCTCAGTTCCTGCCAAGGCCCTGGGCGCAGGGTGGCAGGAGCGAAAGCGGCCAATACTCCTGAGAGTGGGAAGGGCACTGCTTGCCCCACCCAGACCTGCGGGCAGGTGGCACGGTTTCTCCAGAGCAGGGAGATGGGTACCTCCTTGCTGAAGGTGAAGGAACACAGCTCCCCTCTGGCCTTGGATGGAGGGTTAGCAGTAGAAAGAGGAGGCCCCAGGGTCCCTGAACCCAAAGTGACTTTATCCCTCCTGCAGCACAGGGGGCCTCATGCTTTAAGAAGCACCAGGATCCCCAGCAGTGCTTGGGAGGACACAGCCTTGCTCTGCCACCCAGCATTTCTCACTCAGCAGGTCGGGGGCGGGGCCTGAGAATCTGCATTCCTAATGAGTTCCCAGGGCAACCCCACTTTGGGAACTGCTGCTCTAGTGTGACAGCCACCCGCAATGTGGAAGCCCCTGCCACTGGCCAGTAGGGCATCAACAGGAGACTCCCCTGGACCCTGGCCCTCCATGCCCAGCTCAACCAGCCTCTCCATCTGGGCATCCTGGTACCTGGGACAGGGCCTCCATCTCTCCATGCCCCCTTCCGATGCCCTCCTGCTAGGGCAGTGTCTGCTCAGCTCTGACTGCCCTGGGGCGCATCCTTCAGCTCCAGCTGTCGAGGGCTCCCCTCCAGGCACCTGCACCTGGAGGCCCATTCCTCCCAGCAGGGCCCGAGTTACCTGTGGCCTCGCAGCTTCCACCTCAGCTGTGTTCCCCGGGCGGCACTCCTCCCTGCTCCTTGAGGGCAGGACTGTCTGCCTTTTCTGAAATGTCCCACGGCATTCAGCTGGGAGCTAGGCAGGGGGTCCCCGGAGCTGGAGGGGGTCCAGAAATGGCTGGCCGAGTTCCGAGCGCTGGGAGGCCAGGTCAGCACGGGCTGGTGCTACAGAGGGGGCTCTAAGGAAGCCCGGAGCAGATTGTAGGGTTTGGGGAGTCAGATCACACCTGAGCACCTCACTAGAAGACAGGAGCCAGGGTGCACCAGGATGGGGTCACTGCTGTGTGCCTCAGTCTCCTGACATGTTAAATGGGGTCAATAATAGCTACTTCAATCTCAGACAGAGAAGGTATGAAAATTACACACCATCAATGCTACCACATCTCAGGATCGAATGGGGCAGTGTATGGAAAGCCTCCGCACAGGGCCCTGCACGCTGCCAGTCCTTAATAAATGTTGGTTGCTGTTATTTTTACTGGAAAGCAGGGTTACCAGCAAGCCTTGGTTATATTCTCCCCACATTCAGGGTGGCTCCCTCCACCCCTAGAGCCTGCCACTCTGCCCAGCTGGGCTGAAGCTGGATGCCCGTAGGGCAGAGGGCGGGGGTGGAATCGCCCCCAAGTCTCCTTCCTGGGGCATGAGAACCTGGCTGGCAGCTTCACCCAAAGAGGCAGGGAGGGGGTGCTGTGTGCAGGTGGCCTGGGGCCCTGGAGGAGCCCGTCCAGCCCTCGCCCTGCTCTCTGCATGCCTGAGCTCAGCCTCCACCAAGTCCTGGGACGATGACACATCTCATCACCACGAAGGAGACTGTGAAGCCTGCTGTGCCAACCCTACCGGACAGAGAAACCCAGGATGATCTGTATCCCAGCCCCAGGTCAGGGACCATCAGAGACAGCCTCTCCCCTGCAGTGGGCAAATGCTGGGACTCATGGCCAGGCTGACAGCTGTGGTCCAGTCTGGGGGGAGTCTCACCGTCCCCAGTCTCCCTGCCGCCCGGCTCAGGGTGGAGATGGACATGTTCCCTTCTCTCCTCCTCCCATACCATCTTCCTTGCTCTGGGTTCCTGACCTTGCCCAGATAAGCTCTGACGGGGCCTCTGCCCTTCCGCTCTCCTCATCCTTATCTGGCTATGTGCAGTGCAATCCTGGCAGCCTCTAGGGCAGACCCCACTGCGCTTTCTTTTGGGGTCAGAGGAAAGCGGGAGGCAGGAACTGCCTGGCTTACCCCCACAGCCACCCCGGGCAGGCAGCGATCTCAGAATGCCTACTGCTGAGGTTCATTTATCAGAAGATTCTTTCGAGCGCAACTGGCTAAGTCTTCCAGAAAGGAGGCTGCGGAAGCCCTTGGTCAGCTCTTCTGTCGGGAGTTGGTCTCTTGTGACTCAGCAAGGGAAGGCCCATTTTGTCCTGGGCTGTGCTGTGAATGGCATCTTCTTTGAAAACACAGCCTGCCGGTGGTCTCTCCTGTGAATCCCACCGTCCCTGGCAATGGCGGGGCTTGGGAGTGTGGTGGGGCACAGAGGGCAGGTTCTCCCCGCCAGGGCCCTGGGTCACCACAGCAGCCTCCTAGTGGGCCTCTCACACACCAGCACCCACCCTGCTGCAGCCTGCTTCCCTAGAAATGCTTAACCTTCTTTAAATACCACTTAGCTGCCTCAAGTCCTTTCTGGAAGCAGAGCAAAAATGGCAGACCACACACACACACACACACACACACACACACACACACACACACACACACACACACACACACACACACACACACACACACACACACACACACACAGAGCAGGAAAATGACCCTCCCCTCCCTGTCCTCAGGGTGCTTGGGGATTTGCAGCGGGGTCCTGGTCCCTGCCACACCACCCCGGACTTTGTGGCAGTGTGAAATGGTGGGCTGCGTGCTGCTGAAGGTACAAGCAATTTGCAAATCTCAGAGCATAATCTGGAAGGCAGAGGGGGGTAGAGATGGCTGAGCTCTCATGTTCCAGAACAAGCTCAAAGGGTCCCACCTCCAAGCCCTTCCTCTTGGAGGGCCTCCCCCACTGGAATGCCCTCACTGTCTCCCGCTTTGTCTCACTAGATTCTGATGCCCCAGCTCCACTGCTTCTCAAAGCCAAATGTAATGCTGATGACAGCCCCGCTTTGCACCCCATGACAATATACCAGGGGTCTGGCCCAGGTGTTCTCCAAAATACTGTCCTACCCCTCGGTGACCCACCTCTGAACCAGGACTGGATTAACTCAGGGAGACACAGCTTCCTCTGGACAGAGGTGAGGATGAGTTGAGAGGGAGGGCCAGCCGCTCAAGTTCAAATCCTAGCTCTGTTACTTACGACTGGGTATCCTCGGGCAAGTCATTAACCTCTCTGAGCCTTAGTTTCCTCATCTCTAAAATGAGGATGCTATGAGTTTATTTGCATTTGTAAGGCACACAAAGCGGGGCCTGACCCCAGAGGTGGGGGTGGGTCCCTGGGAGGGAAGGGCATTAGGCCAGGATAGGGGTTAGGCAGCAGGATGGGCTCCAGGCAGGCGTGAGACTGGAGAGACAGCGTGACACTTTCACCCTCAGACAGCTGCCTGCACGTGGATGGGTCACATTCCCCCCAAGCTTGTCAGAAACTGACAGCAGAACTCCCCACCGTGGGAAGTCTTGGCCACCTGAAGTCTCGTGCGGGGGAGGCAGCTTGCAGCGCGCCAGGCTCCCCAAGTCTGTCTCTGATCTGAGACTGAGCCATCAATTCCAAACGGGGCTGAGTTGCAGCCCAGATAATCGGGGGCCCCCAAATGAGCAGAGGCTTTGCTTGCCCTTCTGTTTCCTGGGCAGCCGCTGTAAACCCCACACCGGCCTGAGCATGGGGTGTGAGTGGGGGCCACGGGGTCTGCTGTTAGAACACCCCAGCTCCATCCCCAGCCCTACAATGAGCGGAGTTTTTTTTTCTTTTCTTTTCTTGTCTTTCTCTCTCTCTCTCTTTATTTTTTTTAATGCCAGGTCTTGCTCTGTCTCCCAGGCTGGAGTGCAGTGGCACAGTCTTGGCTTACCGCAGCCTCAGCCTCCTCACTGCAGCCTCAAACTCAAGCGATCCTCCCGCCTGCCTCCCCAGTAGCTGGGATTACAGGCATGTGCCACCACGCCAGGCTAATTGAGTGGAGTTTCAGAGTCTCTGTTTCCTCACCTGTAAAGAGGGACCCTGGGGTCACCTTGGAGGAGAATGAGGCCCTGCTCTGAATAACCATCCAATCTGCAGGTGTTTATTGCAGCCGCAGGGCGCTGGTCAGGCCATCACCCCAACCGCCTCCTCTGACACTTACGAAGCCCGTGGGATGCACCCGTGTCCCCATTTACCGAGGAGGAAACGGAACATAAGGTGCCTGCACAGAACCTGGCACCCAGAAGGTTGAGTTATGCCTCTCCAGAAAGATCTGTCCACACCCTCACCCTCTGCACCTGGGCAGGCAACCTTATTTGGAGGCAGGGGCTTTGCAGATGTGATTAACTTAAGGCTCCTGAGATGAGCTCATCATAGATTAGGGTGGGCCCTAAACCTAGGGAGGAGTGCCCTTATAAGAATCAGAGAAGGAGACGTGGACCCACAGAAGTCCGCATGATGATGGAGGCAGAGCCTGGAATGATGCGTCTGCATGGCAAGGAGTGCCAAGCGTGGCCGGCACCGCCAGCAGCTGGGAGGAAGGCTGGAACAGTTCCTCCGCCAGAGCCTCCACAAGGAACCCGTCCTGCCGACACCTTGACTTTGGACGTCTCCAGAACTGTGGGAGAGTCGGTGTGTGCTGTTTTGAGGCCCCCGGTTTAGGGTGATTCATTATGGCAGCACCGGAAGACTCATCCGGCATCTGCCCAGGAGCCTGGCTGCATGGATGCTCCAGGGAAAATGAGCCCAGCCAAAAGGGCACTGTGGGCTCAGCAGGGGAAACTAAGGCCCACAGGCATGCCTGGCTGGCCATCCCTCCTGAGCAGTTCTGCCTTGGCTTGGAGCCATCTGCTGGCCGCTCCCCTGCCGCATGGGCAGTCCTCCATTCAGGGTGGCTCCCTCCACCCCTAGAGCCTGCCACTCTCCCCAGCTGGGCTGAAGCTGGATGCCCGTAGGGCAGAGGGCGGGGGTGGAATCGCCCCCAAGTCTCCTTCCTCTGCATGCCTGAGCTGAGCCCCCACCAGGTCCAAGAGTGCCAAGCAAGTGGGGCCAGCTGAGGTCAGACACCCGGGGGTCCTCCCAGAGCTGGATGGGGTACGACCGCCTTTTGCAGAGGGAAAAGGAGGTCTAGAGAGGGAGGGCGCTGGATGAAGTAGGATCCCCCTGCAGGAAAGGCAGTGGCGCCCCCTCTTCTCAGCCCCCTGAGCTCTAGACTTCAGGACAGGAACTGCCCAGCTGAGCCTGGTCTCACGGGGTGCGGGGCACAAACCAAGCCCTGCCCTCAAGAGCTGGGGCTCCAGGAGCCACACCCAGCCCCACGGTCACCACCTGAGGGACCTGCTACTTCCACCCACTGACCTCCTCCTGATGAAAGAGGTGCCCTCACACCTAAGCTGGGACCCAGCCCCCACAAGCAGCCCCATACCCCAACTCTCCCCACTGCCTTGCTTCCTACGTCCAGCCACCCCGGCATGCATTGTCACTGCCTGGCATGCCCCGGCGCCCGATGCTGAGTCCTTTGTACACACTGCGTCCATGCATCGAGCGATCTTCCCGGCCTCCACGGAGGGAAGGGAAGTGGAGGAGGGTGGGCAGGCTGCTCAGGGTCCCCGAGCCACCGTGTGACTTTACCACAGAGCTCCCCAAAACAGCTTTTCTTCACACCCCCATCAGCCGTGCCAATGTCTAAATCTAGAACCTTCCCCCAAATATGGGAGCCAGAAAGGACTGCCTTGCAGTTGCTAACCCTCTGCCCCCATTTTACAGGTGGGGGACCCAGGCCCAGGAGCTTCTGTGACTCATCTATCCAAGATCACACAAAATCCTGGTGTCCCTCCGCCCTGGACTGGCAGCGTCAGGAACAGAAAACCAAAACACAGAGGCAAATTGCCAAACCACACAGCCAGAGACGCCAGAAAGCTCCAGGGAGGACCCTCAGTGCCCGCAGGGTGGAGTTGGAGGCACCGAGCGACCGCCCAGCACCCCATCCAGCACTGCAGCACTCACCTAGCCCAGCGCCTGGCAGAGGGAAGGGCCCAATCCCTGTTTGTTAACAAAAGGAACGGGAGAGAGAGAACGCCAATCCACTGCCACTGCCAGAAAAGACACCCAGAGTTCTGCCTACCGCCCACCAGGGGTTTCTGTCTCCCAGGACCTGTGCTGAGGGTCTCTGGGTTCAAATCCTTCTCTGAGTTTCAGTGAGGCCTTAGGGAGGAGAAGACCACAGGCCTCCCAGTGGCAACAGCCTGGGCCCACCGGGGCAGTGGATGCCGAGGAAGGAGGCCCTTCGAGATGCAGCAGCACCCCAGACTTCCAGGAGAATCTGCGTCCTTCAGAGCAGGGGCTTCTGGGCCCCACTGGGGTAGCTTTGAAAAATCTCAGTGGCCTTGCCACAGTCCCAGATCAACCAACTTAAAAGTCTGCGGGAGTATGGCCTGGCCATCTGCATTTGTTAGAGTCTGTCCCCAGGTGATGCCCTGAGCTGCCAGACAGAGGGAGAGGTGGGGGCCGGAGTGGGAACACACAGCCTCAGCACCCGCTGTTAATTACCGGGGCCCACTGGCACATCCCAGCTCATGAGAGTTGGGTAAATAAATAAATAACCGCGCTGGCAGGGCCATCAAACATCATCACATTAGGGACGCGAGGAGTCAGACAGCTTGACTCTCAAAACATAATCGGCTTAATTGCGGGGCCCTGATGCAGGCCAGGGTGGCAAACGGCTTCAGCACTCCCATTTGTTTCATTAAAATCCAATTATTCGCGCCGGACACGGGTCTCTGTGGCGGGGACAAAGATGCATCTTCAGCCACGGTCTAACCTGACACTGAGACACGGACCTTGGGTGGGGACGCTTCTTGCTTACAGCACATGGACCCGGTCTCCCTGGAACCAGAAACTCGGTGAGGGGGGAGGCAGGCAGAGACGGGCCTCTTGGATGGCCTCTCAAGCCAGGTGGCCTGTTATGAGGAGCCTAGCAGTGTGACTGTGGGCTTCAGTGTCTCCACTGGGCAAACCATTTGTGGTGCATCCATACAGTGGCGCACTACTCTACAACAGGAAGGAACCAACCACCAGCGCACGCACCAACCACCACCAGCGCACGCACCAACCACCAGCACACAGACCAACCACCACTAGCGCACACACCAACTTAGATGGGTCTCAACCCTGGCACACTAAGCACAGGAGTCTTTGTACTGAAAGCCTCCACCTACATGACATCCTAGCAAAGGTGAAACAATAAAGTCAGAAAACAGCACCATGGCTGCAGGGGCTGGAGGTGGGGAATGACCACAAAAGGACACCGTGGAATTTTCTGCGGTTGGAGGCAAAATTTTGTAAATTATCGTGGTGGTTTTGCTGTATATGATTGTGAGAATTCACCAACTGGTACGCTCAAAAAGAGTGAATGCTCTTGTGCATAAGCTATAACTGAATAAACCGGGCTTTTTTTTTTTTTTTTTTTTGAGATGGCGTTTTGCTCTTGTCGCCCAGGCTTGAGTGCAGTGGTGCAATCTTGGCTCACTGCAACCTCCGCTTCCTGGGTTCAAGCAATTCTCCTGCCTTGGCCTCCCTAATAGCTGGGATTATAGGCACACACCACCATGCCCAGCTAATTTTTGTATTTTTAGCAGAGACGGGGGGCAGGGGGAGGTTTCACCATATTGGCCAGGCTGGTCTCGAACTCCTGACCTTAGGTGATCGGCCCACCTTGGCCTCCCAAAGTGCTGGGATCACAGGTGTGAACCACTGTGCCCAGCCAAACCTAGCTTTTAAGAAGTATGTAAGGTGGGCCGGACAAGGTGGCTCACGCCTGTAATCCCAGCACTTTGGGAGGCCAAGGCAGGTGGATCACAAGGTCAGGAATTCAAGACCAGCCTGGCCAAGATGGTGAAACCCCATCTCTACTAAAAATACAAAAAAATTAACTGGGCATGGTAGTGGGCACCTGTAATCCCAGCTACTTGGGAGGCTGAGGCAGAGAATTGCTTGAACCTGGGAGGTGAAGTCTGCAGTGTGCCAAGATCAGACCACTACACTCCAGCCTGAGCAACCGAGTGCGAGTCTGTCTCAAAAAAATAAATAAAAATAAAAAATAAAAAAAATAAAAAAAACAGGTGGCCGGGCGCAGTGGCTCATGCCTATAATCCCTGCACTTTGGGAGGCCGAGGCGGGCAGACCACCTGAAGTCGGGGGTTCGAGACCATCCTGACCAACATGGAGAAAGCCCATCTCTACTAAAAATACAAAATTAGCCGGGCATGGTGGCATATGCCTCTAATCCCAGCTACTTGGGAGGCTGAGGCAGGAGAATTGCTTGAACTCGGGAGGTGGAGGTTGTGGTGAGCCGAGATCACACTATTGCACTCCAGCCTGGGCGACAAGAGCGAAATTCCGTCTCAAAAAAAAAAAAAAAAAAAAGGTCAGGTGCCTGAAATAGAACTGGCCACAAAGTACCCACCATGGTAACAGATTTCTCATTACATTGGGACAGCTGGGCGCAGCTGTGTGGTTCCGATGCTACACCAACAGGCTGAAGGGAGAAGGCCACTGGGGCTGAGACTAGGCCCTTCCTTTTGGGCCAAGCTGGGAGCCCTGGTGGGCATGGTGTGGCAGGAAGGGGAGCGGTGGGCAGAGGCGGCACAGCACAACTTTCTGTGTTTTATTCCCCACCAGGGAAATGATTATTATTGTTGTCATCATCAGATTTGCAAGGTGGATCTTCAAATGCAACCCTTCTATTTTGCAGGAGACAGGATCAGAGAAGTCAAGCAATCTCTCCAAAGTCACACAGCAGCGATCCAAACCCCGGGCATGCTGGCCCCAGTGCCCCTAGCTCACAACCACTACACCTGGCCCCTCCTCAAAGGCTACCAGTGTTTCCTGAATGCATCTCAGCTGGGCTGGGAACAAGGCATTTGGGCTTCATAAGCATCCATTCCGGAAGAGAGGGCAGGAACCACCGCCCACTCTGATTTCCAATCAATCTCACTTGACAAGCGTTGCTTACTTCATCTGGGCCTATGGAAATTGGATTCTCAGGTGACCCTGTGGCCAAAGGTGGCCAGACAGGGCCATGACCGCAGCCGGATCTGGGAGCCAGGGCTCTGATCTTCCCCGCCCCCCTTGTGGCCTCAGCCCAGCCGCCGGCTGCCATCCCATGGAGGCCCTGAGGTTTCCCAGCCATCCCTTGGCTTTGTTTTTCTGGGCCCTTCCAGGCCCAGAACCATCCAGAAAAGTTGGTTAGGCCAGGAACAGCTGCCTGGCGCCTCTTGAATGGCTCAGATGTGGTGCGTGGTGGGGCCCCAAGCCAATACGCTGCCACTAGGTGAAACGAGCACCATTAGAGTCACAAAGACCAATTAAAATGAGAGGAAAAACAGCCTTCCGTTCTCCCAGGGCACCCTGGCCAGCTGCTCCCTGCTCCCACCTCACTGGCCCCAGGGGCTGCTCCCGCCCCGCTTTCCAGCCCGACTCCCTCCTGCGCCAGGCCACCTGCCTTTGACAGAGTCAATATTGACGCCTGAGAGGCCTCCCGCTCAGGCGAGTGAGGGCTGAGGGGGTGGAGGGGCGGGGAGAGGCAAACAGCTCCTGGATTTTCGACTCAATTGCTGCGAGGAGAGATGAGAAATTGCCTTTCTGACCCAAAACCGGAGTTCACAGCTGCACTTCATTACCGATTTCTCCAGGAGGCCCTGGGAGAGGCTCGGCTCGGGAAGGGCTCACCTGTTAGCAGCAGCTGCCGCCTGCCTCTTTCATAAACACGTTGGTGGTTTCCTGCCCAGGGTTGCAGGGCCGGGGATGTGGGCGGCGTGGGGCGGGCTGCCAGTGGTGCCCCCGGAGCCCCCCTCCATTGCCCCTGCCAGTTTGCATTAAGTTGGCAGATGGAGGGAGGAAGAGGCGCCAGATAAGCATGCAGGAGGAACAGGAAATGGCCACAGGGTCGGCTCTGCTCACTTTAGAAGGGACCAGAAGGTGAGGAGCACATCTTCCCCCTGGGGTCCCGCCTCATCTCTCGGTCTCATGTCCACCACACGGGGCTAACAATAGCATGACAGCTGACTGGAGCATCTCCAGGTACACAGTAGGCACTCAGCAAGCGCTCTCTCCCCTCCTGGCTTGCAGCTGGCCTCCCTGCTTTTGAAACACCACCGTTCAATATCTGGTCATCACTCAAAGAGCACAGGGTCTTGCACCCCAGGGGTCTTCCACCCTGGTTGCACAGCAGAATCATCTGGAGAGCTTCCGGAAAGATCCCGAAGCCCAGCTGTACCCCAGAATCCCTAAGCTTGGGCCCAGGTATGTTTCCAGAGCTCCCAAGCAGCTGGAACACAAAGCGAGGCTGAGACTGTCCGTCTGGGATCATTATTCTCTGGACCTTCAAGTCTGCATATCCTTTTCCAGAGAAGGTGATGCAGGCAGGGCAGGCGGAGGAGCCCAGAGCTGGGCACACTACTGGGAGGAGGCAGAGGGCTGATGAGCCCTCGCTGGCTGCCAGGTACCCTACGCTTCCTTCCCAGCTCTGCTTCTCCCTCTGCCATTAAGATTTGCAATCCTGTCCCCTACACTAAGCCACAGCAAGCCCTGAGGTATCAGCAGCTGCCTCGAATCGCCCACCAGGAGCTGGCAGTGAGAAGTTGTGTGACCCTGGGCAAGTCACTTGAGCTCTCTGGACCTTTGTTGATGAGGCTGGAGACTGAACCAGATGGCCACTGAGCTGTGCCTGAAAGGCACCTCAGGGTCTGAGCTCACACCTAAAGGTGCAGATGGCTGCTACCTTTGGAAGGCTCAGCAGCTCACTGGCAGTCTTTCTTCTCAATTCAGCCTCCACTGCTGAGTACCTGGGTGATCCTACAGAAGCTCCGAGCCCCACAGAGCCTCCGTGGCCTCATCTGGTTAGTGGGAAGATGTGACACCTCACAGGGTTGCTGTGAGGGTGAAATGAGGAAACAGGCACGGAGCAGGCGCCTGGCCCATGATGGTGACAGCTGGTGACAGCTGGTATGTGCTGAGCACCTGCGTGAGCCAGCTCCGTAGCCAACCTGAGTCCTCCATCCTCACAGCGCACCAGTGTGGCTGGTTCCTTTAACTGCCCCGTTTTTCAGATGAGAAAGTCAAAGTCCAGAGAGGTCATCTGCCCAAGGTCAAGTGGCGAATCTGGGACTTGAATCCTGAACTGTGAGCCGCAGCTCCTGGCAACCACATGCTTATATAAGCCTTCTTCCGGTGCCTTCTCAGGACCACTGGGGCCTCAGAGTGGCCAAAACAGTGGCCCAAGAAAGAATCCTTATGTGGAAACAGGGCCCAGACCACAGAGGGCTGGGGGTGCTGCACACTCCTAACTAGTGCCTTCTTCCTTGCAAAGCAGGCAAGGTGGGCCCAGCATGGCCCGGGGTGCTGGGAGGGCCCACGGACGGAGGCCCAGAAAGCAGCAGGGCAGAGGGCCCAGAGTGAGAGGCCGGAGCAGGCTCACTGCCCAGGGCAGGCTGCTTTGTGTCCTGGCTCAAAACAGAGGCTCAGCTCAGAGTGTGTGGCCCATGGGGCACCTGACATTGTGCTGGAGGGGTCGGAGGAGCCAAGCTGAAGGGGATGGGGGTGCAGGGAGCAGGCACACAGAGCAGGAGGAGGGTGTGCCCGTGCAGACGGAAAGGAAGGCCAGATGGGGACAGCCGGAGCGGCACTGCAGGCCCTGGGAGAAACCTTGGGAAGCTCCAGTGAGGAAACTGAGCCTGAGACAGATGAGCCAACCTGCCCAACGCACCCAGGAAGCCAGGCGGAACAGGACGCAGGCTACCGCTTCCACCATGCCCGCTCTTCCCTTGTTCCTCCGTTCCCCAGGGCTGAGCTCCGACACACGGTAGGTCTCCTTGCCATGCAGGCAGAGAACCCGCTTGCTGGCGGCGTCCTCCAAGCCACCCGTACCCCACAGGGGTCGAGCCCCGCCCTGGGCTACTCTCTGGTCTCCACTCCTGCTGCTGTCCTTCCACGTGAGCCCAGTCATCGCAAAACCCAGAGCCAACGCTGGGCCCACCGGGGGCTCCTGGCAAACAGGAGAGCCACCAGCAATGCCGGGTGGGGGGGCGTCGCCCACCCATGCCTATCACGTGCCAGGCGTTGGTCCAAGAGCTTACAGCAGATCGTCTCCAGCACTATGAGGTTCAGTTCTGTTTTTATCCCTGCTTGACAGATGGGGAAACCGAGGCAGAGAGCGTTGCAGCCACCACCCAAGGTCTCACAGCTGAGAGACCATGAGGTAATCAGGCCATCTGGTCCCAGAGCTCCCATGTTTAACTGATGAGTGGAGGACGCAGCAGAGGCCTTGTTGTCCTGGGAAATACAGGTCCTCCAAGGAACAGGCCCCGACATCGCAGATCTGACGCCAAACAGCTCCCTGCCTGGTGGGACGCCAGGGCCAGGCGGGGCTCTCTGGAAGAATCATACTACCAATCAGGCTGCTGATGGCGCTGATACCAGCAGCTAATGTTTACAGAACGCTCACTGTGTGTGCACCCAGGCACTCTTCCAAATGCTACACTCACAGCCGTTACCCGTGGAACCTCCCAAGCCTGTTAGGTAAATGCCATTATTTGCCCATTTCACAGATGGGGCACTGGCAGCACAGAGAGGTTAGGACACCCGCCTGAAGACACACAGTTACTAGGTGACAGTGCCAGGATGTGAACTCGTCAGCCTGACCCCAGCGAGCTGCAAGGCGGGCCCCCAGCAGAAATCCCACAAGGGCAGCATGGCTGCAGGGGCCAATGGGAGCAGGCCAGCCACCCACCAGGGCGGCTGGGGGGAGCTCTCCCTCGTGCCAGGAGAGGGCTGCCGCTGCTGGCGCGCTCCCCGAGAGCCCAGGCCTTGCAAGGGAAGCAGAAATCTGTCGTTAACACGGTGCCAAACCCAAAGTGGCTGCTCCCAAACTGCAATCCAATAAAAGTGCGACTTGTCTATTTATCATCCTCAGGGCTTTTTATCACAGTGCAGATGGCTGCTACCTTTGGAAGGCTCAGCAGCTCGCTGCCAGCCGCCCGCCACGCAAAGCTTAGCTCAACAGAATCTGGGCCTGCACCTGTGAGGGGTCTGGGGACTGGCCGCCCCCCTTCGCCATGCATGGCCGCCAGCGAGCACACTCAGGGCCGGTCCAGCCCACCTTTCCTCGGCCTCTCCCGCCCCACCCCATGCTCACGGTCTGCCTCCTTGCGGAGTGGGGGGGTTCGCTGGAGCAGGTAGCAGCACACTCGCCTCTCCACTGTGCCAGCGGCAGTGGTGGCCACACCTGGTGTCAGCCTCTAATTACCGCACGTAGCAGCTGCTCCCGGGAGAGGAGAGCAAGCAGCAAGGGGCCCCATAGGGGAGGGCAGTCAGGTGCATGGCACCCCGATGCCCAGTCTCAGGCGGCTCAGAACAAGGGGGCCCTGTGGGGTGCCACCAGTGATTCAGGCTGGAAGATAAAGCCAGGGAAGATCAAGGGCAAGGCGTGCAGAAAAGACAGCCCCCGCTTCCCTGCCTGCGTGCAGCGGGAAACCTGAAGCATGAAAAGCCGCTCAAGATCACGGCTGCTGCGGAGCCGGCGGCACACCTGGGCCTCCTGTGACAACGTGGGCAGTGGGGAGGCAGGGGAGGCACAGCCAGCGCCGCGGGAAGGGGCATGGGCGGGACACCCCAGGGTCAGCAATCCTGAGCTTCTGCTCCCACAGTGGAAACACTCCCTTGGAGGCTGGAGGGGGCGGGGGAGAGGGACTGGGGTGGGGGCCCAGCACAGCGATGGCACGAGAGATCAGGCCTGTGCTGGATGCTGGTTCCCGGCTTGCCAGTGGGTCACAGGAGGCAGCTTTTCTAACAACACGGAGCCCGGCTATAGCGTGTGTGCACGTGTGCACGTGTGCATGTGTGCACATGCGTGGAGAGCGTTGAAGGACTTACCCCAAGCGGACTGCAGAGGTCCTGGGGACACCTGCAACCAGGGCACTGCGAAGCTGGCAGGCCGTGACCTTTGCCCTCTGGACCATAACCCAGGAAACAGAATGCCCCAGAAGCCCCTGCCCAGGGTTCCTCAGGCTGTCTGGTGTTGCCTCTCCAACCAAACGAGACTCGGCAGCTCTCGACGCCAGCGGCCTCCTGCAGTGCGCACTCAGGCCTGGCGAGCTGGAAACGGCACCTGTGAACTTCCTGCCATCTCTCTCGCCTCCCTGGACAAAGCCCTTCACAGCCTCTTGAGACACTGTCCCCTGGTTGCCTTTGCTTATGTCCTTTGGGCTGGCTAGAAAGCACCCCCCTGACTGGGTATGATGGCTTACACCTGTAATCCTAGCACTTTGGGAGGCCGAGGCGGGAGGGTCAAGAGGTCAAGAGATCAAGACCATCCTGGCCAACATGGTGAAAGCCTGTCTCTACTAAAAATACAAAAATTAGCTGGACTTGGTGGCATGTGCCTGTATTCCCATCTACTCTGGAGGCTGAGGCAGGAGAATCGCTTGAACCCGGGAGGCGGAGGTTGCAGGGAGCCAAGATCACGCCACTGTACTCCAGCCTGGCGACAGATCAAGACTCCGTCTCAAAAAAAAAAAAAAAAAAAGAAAAAGAAAAAAAAAGAAAGTGCCCCCTTGTCTCCTGGAACGTGGCAGCCACCCTCCAGGGCCCCCTTTATCACAGGTGGGCTGGCCCAGGGCTTCTGCAGATGTGCTTTCTGGTCACCATAGGTCACCGAGAGTGGGCACGATCTCAGCCTGTAGCTGGGCTGGGAGCTGAAGCTCCAAGAGGCCAGGGCATCCAGGCAGAGGGACCTGCCTGGCACTTTCCCTGCTGGGCCATCCGGCTCCGAGGTCCCTCCGTCAGCCAAACGCTAGGCCCCTCTGGTGCAAGGACTCTCCAGCAGGGAAGGCAGGCGGGTGGCGGTGGGGATGCGGCATCGCACCTCCTGCTGCCAGGCCTTGGTTCCCCACTGCACTCGGCACACGCCACGGGAACAGTGGGAAACATCTATCACCTATGCTTCTCTGAGTTTTTACTTTTTCGAATAATACTACTTAAGTTTCTACCCACAATAACAACAGCTAACGCTTATATAAACATTACCACGAGCCAGGTGGAAGCGCTTTCCAACCATTTCCTCACTGGATCTCAGTAACACGAGGAGGAAGGTCATTGTCCTAGCTCTGTTTTACAGGTGGAGAAGTGGCCACAGGGAGGTGAAGACACTGGTCCGAGGTCAGCCAGTGGGAGCCAGGCCAGGCTCTGGGCCATGCGCTGCACCGCGCTGCCTCTCGGGGTACAGGGACCAAAGGGAGAAACAGGCGAGATGGGCCTGGAGAGGGTGGTCTGGGGTCTGGCGGGCCATGGTGTGCTGAGGACAGCCCCTCACGGAGCGGGCAGCAGCATGCTGGGGAGGAAATGGGGGCTGCACCAGGCTGGCCAGCGCCCCCCAACCACATTCACTTCCGCTTAGAACCTTAGGCTAGAACCTTACTGGAAAGAGGATCTTCGCAGATGTCATCAATCAGAGATCTCAGAGGAGACCATGCTGCTGTAGGGTGGGCCCTCGATCCAATGACAGGTGTCCTTATAAGAAGACACAGAGCTCACAGGGAGGATGCCATGGGCGGATGGAGCCAGGGGTCAGGGTGATGCAGCCACTAGCTGTGGGACACCATGGGTCACCAACAGCCACCGGAGCTCGGAAGGGGCAAGGACGGATTTCCTCCGGGGACCTCCAGGAGGAATCAACCCCACCAACACCTTGATGTTGGACTTCCGGCCCCTGGAACTGTAAGAGAATGCATTTCTGTCATTTTCTTTTCTTTTCTTTTTCTTTTTTTTTTTTTTTTAGATGGAGTCTTGCTCTTTCACCCAGGCTGGAGTGCAGTGGCACGACCTCGGCTCACTGCAAGCTCCGCCTCCCGGGTTCACGCCATTCTCCTGCCTCAGCCTCCCAAGTAGCTGGGACTACAGGCGCCCGCCACCGCGCCCGACTAATTTTTTGTATTTTTAGTACAGACGGGGTTTCACCGTGTTAGCCAGGATGGTCTCAATCTCCTGACCTCGTGATCCGCCTGCCTCAGCCTCCCAAAGTGCTGGGATTACAGGCGTGAGCCACCGCGCCCGGCCAGCATTCCTGTCATTTTCAACCATGGCATTTGTGGCAATATGTTACTGCAGCCACTAATATGGGGGCTACTGGGGTGGCTGCTGTCAAGCAAGGGGGCCAGGGGCTGCCTCTCCACCTGATGGGTCGCCCGGCCCACAGTGCCACCTGGGTGTCCTCTGGGTTTGCAGCAGCAGGCACAAAATCTAACAGCAGTCACGTCACACCTGTCTCCTGCCAAAAATTCACAATGACCACTTTGCCAGATCCTAGATGCTGTGCACCACCCAGCCTCAGTTTACCTCCTGTGCTTCCCAACACATCATCCCCTCTAGCCTGCCCCAGGCTGCCCTCACTCTATCCCTTCATTCATTCATTCATCCATTCATTCAATAAACATTTGTCCACCACCTGCTGGACACCCAGCGCTGGGCCAGGATGCAGCAGGGAACAGGATAGAAGTCCCTGCCCGTGTGGGGCTGACGCTGAGATGGGGCCAGGACGGTAAACGAGCACGAAAACAAGGAACAGTGTTGCAGCAACTGGGCTCCCCACAACGGAAACAAAGCCAGTGAAGGAGGCAGCAGAACAGCTATTTAAGGAGGAGGGGGGCAGCGAAGGCCTCTCTGAGGAGGTGACACCTGAGCTAAGGCCTGAAACGACGGCAGGACTAAGTTCTGGGAATATTTGGCAGAAGGACCTCCAGGCCAGCCACAATAGCAGGTGCAAAGGCGCTGGGGCAGAAATAGATCTGGCTGTTTGGAGATCAGCAAGGTGGTCAGTGTGGCTGCAGCAGGGGCCCACGTGGAGGTGGAGATGAAGCTGGAAAAGGCCGCTAGAAGCCAGAGCATGCAAGGCTTTTAGGCCATCGTGAAGAGTTGGGGTTTTATTCCAAGCGGCACAGGGAGCTGCTATGATGTAGGGGGTTTTGATGAGGGAAATGAAATGGGCTCTCAGATGTTCTAAAATGGTCCCTCTGGCTGCTGCAAGGAGAAAGCATTGCAGGGGTTAGAGGGGAGGCAGGGAGGCCAAGGAGGAGCCCACTGCCATCAGTCCTGGTGTCTCTCTCTGATCCTTCCTTCTATCACAAGAGCCTTTCCTGGAAAACTCCTACACATCCCTCAAGACCCAGCTCAAATGTCCTATGTTTTGTTTTGTTTTTTGTTTTTGTTTTTTGAGATAGAGTCTCACTCTGACACCCAGGCTGGAGTGCAGCGGCGAGATCTTGGCTCACTGCAACCTCTGCCTCCCAGGCTGAAGCGATTTCAGCCTCCTGAGTAGCTGGGATTACGGGCGCACACCACTACGCCCAGCTAACTTTTGTATTTTTAGTAGAGGTGGGGTTTCACCATGTTGTCCAGGCTGGTCTCAAACTCCAGACCTCAGGTGATCCACCTACCTCGGCCTCCCAAAGTGCTGGGACCGCAGGCATGAGCCACCGTGCCAGGCCACGTCCTCTGTTTTGTGAGTGTCCCTTAACCCGGTGATTCTCAACTAGGAGGTGACTGTGCCCCCCAGCGGACAAATGGCAATGTCTGCAGACATTTTTGGTTTTGACAATTGGGGGGTGCTACTGACATCTGGGGGGTCAAGGCCAGAGATGCTGCTAAACATCCTACAATCCACAGGATGGCCCCCACCACAAAGGAGGAGCCAGCCCAAATGCCAACAGTGCGGAGGCTGAGAAACCCCAGCCTGTCCCCATCCTGCAGCCCCCAGGAAGTTCCCTGAAGTCCATGCTCTGCTGTCACAGCACTGGGATCTGCTGTCACAGCACTGGGATCAGCTGCCACCCATCTCCCCGCCAGCCCCTCATTCCTCAGGTGTGGCCTAGCATATGCATTGGCCTCCCAGGAGCTGGCTGGACGTGTGCAGCTCAGGCCCACCCCCAGCAAGTGGCCCAGGGCTCAAATTGCAACGAGGCTCCGCGTGATGGGTGAGGACTCCGGTGGGACCGCGTCCTCGGGAAGCCAGGCCGGGGCTGAGCCCACTGGCCTCCCAGGGCACAGATGTGGCCTGCCTGGCTTCACTGCAGCCCATGGTTTCCAAAGCTGCAGGAAAAGCTCCCAGGAAGGCCCCACCTCCACGGGAATATTCCAGGCCGCGCTGTGCCCCCAAGGCGGTTCCTGGGGCCTCAGCCCCAGAATTTACCCAACCTGAAAAAAGTAAAAGCTGCAGGGAATGAGACCCAGTCAGGTTAGTATCCAGCTGACCAGTGACCACTGACCCCAGCCAGGGAACCTGGTGTGGCCCTTGGCAAAGTTAACCCCAGGTCCTCCCAGTGTCGGATGAAAGTCAGCAGCCGAGTCCTCATTCTGGGGTGGGTGTGAGAAAGACGATGTTTGGGACTGGCCAGCTGTCCGTCTCCTGCTCCAGCAGGTTCATCTCAGATGCACATGAAACTTCTGAAACCCAAGGAAGCACCTCCCCCAAATGGCAAGTGCTTAGTCCAGCAGCTGGCTATCTCTGGGCAGTGGAAAGGAACACTGTACAAGGAATCCTGAGGCCTCAATCCAGGCTTGTGATTCGCTAGAGCGAGTTGTGCCTGCAGCTGTCCTTCTCTGAATGTCCTAAAGGTGTTCCCCACTCTCCAGCAAAGCAGAGGGCTGACTGTCTCCTGATCCTCACCTCCAGACCCCAGTGGTCCCGATGTTGCTGAGTCAAGACATGGTTCGTGCCATCCATTCATTCACTGACTCAACAAACATTTACCACCCCCAGCCCCATGCTTGGCACTGGAGACACTTTGGAGAACAAGACACGGGACGTCAATTTGCTCAGGGCTTAAACCCGAAGGTGCAAGTGTGTGTCTGTGGAGCTCTGTGCAGTCTGTGTACTGTGCATATTCGTGTGTGCATGTGTGTGCACATATGTAATAATGTGTCTGTGTATCTGAGTGCCTCTGTGTATGCATGTGTGCGTGCATGTATGTATCTATGGGTGTGCATGCTTGTGTGTACATGTGTACACATGTGTGCATGCCTGTGAATTTATGTGTCTGTGTGTGCATGCATGCATCTGTGCCTGTGGATCTGTAATCTCTGTGCACATGTGTGCATTCACTTTTGTGTGCATGTCTGTGTGTGTGCATGCATGTGGATCTGTGGCTCTCTGAGCACCTGTGTGCACTTTTGTTGCATGTATGTGTGTGCACATGCATGTCTGTGTGTGTTGGGGACTGTCTTCACCAGGTGAGGCTGGACCTGCAGGCCCATCAGAAGCCCACCCGCCACTGACACAGGCTGAGAATTACAAAGCACCTCAGCATGACGCCTGGGGTGTGTGTGTATGTGTGTGTATGTGTGTGTGTGTGTGTGTGTGTGTGTGTGTGTAACAGACCGTGTGTTTCCCCGCCTGTGAGTGCCTCTGAACAAAGTACACCCTCTACCTCTGTGAGCCCACTGCCATCTGTCTCTCCCCCTCCTGCTCGGCCATTTGAGCCAGTGGTGGGGAGGCACCCCCAGCCTCCCTGGCTGAGAGAGCCAGATGGCAGGAATCAAGGCTTCATCTTGCCCCACGGAGGCCAGCGCCCGAGGCCACCCCCACTGCCCCTCTCTGGCCAGCTGGGTCACGGGGCAGGCCACCACTCTCATTCTTGGTGCCTCCTGGCTGTCCTGACCCCTGTTCCCCGGGCCCCACCTCCATGGCTTTTTGCCTCAGCCACATAAATCACCATCCAGGTCAGTGCCGGGTGAGGGGCCGGGGCAGGCAGGGCACGTCCCCTGGGTCTGCAGACAGAGTGGCTGCTGAATGACCCCTGACAGCCCTGGCTGGGGGCCTCGGAGGGCCAGAGGGCAGGTCATGAGGCTCTCATGTTCCCCTGGGCTTTGTGGGTGATCTTAGCTGTGCCCCACCATGTGGGGAGGTTGACTCTGATCACAGGGCCTGGGGCAGAGGTGCAGGCCCACACCTGCTCAGGTGGCCCCTGGAGGCAGGCAGGAGGCCGCTGGAGAATCCCTACCCTAGGACTGCATGGGTAGATTCCCAGGACGCAGTGGTCAGTACAGGAGCTGCACAGACACTGCCTGCAGGCCTGAGCGTTGGTCCCAGCTCTGCCAGCCACAGCTGAGTGTCCCAGCACCCTTTGCTTCTTCACCCTTGAAACTCAGGTGCTCACACCTACTTTATACAAAGTTCCCCAAGAACTCAAGGCAGCGATCACTCACTCGAGCAGTCATTCAACAAAAAGAGGCCCAAGAGGCTGTGGCTGGGACATGCAGGCTCTGGAAGCAACTGCTTGGTGTGAATTCTGGTGCCTCCCTTCCGAGCTGTAAGAGCAGGGGCAAGTGACTCCACTGCTGTGGGTCTCAGTTTCCCCATCTGTAAAAGAGGAGGCTGACAGCACCTACCTTCTAGATTGTCCCAAGGATTAAGTGAGGCAGTGTTTAGAGCAGGCCCACCACCCACAGAGCCTCTCCAGGAGGCAGCTGATGTTACCCATGAAGGACCTCTGGGCAGGCCCGGGTACCAAGAACAGAGCGGGGTGCGCCCCTCCATCTCCTGTCCCTCCCTGGAGGCCACCACTCCCCACTTTCCCCAGCAAGGAGCAGCACAGATCCAGAGGGACACCACTGCATGGACTCGCAAGGTCCCGCGGGCTGGGCGGAATCCTCCAGCATCTGGAGTATCGAGCCTTCATTCATTCACTCTCTCATTCCACACATTCTACAGAGTGTCTACCTGCGTTAGGTACCCCGTGGGGGCTCACAGACTGACGGGGGACGCAGAGGCGAAAACACAGTATCCTATCCGGGGGACACAGAGAAAGGTGGGCAGCCCCTGGGGTGCTGAGAACAGAACCCCTCTCCCGCCTCCCCCAGATGAGCCTGGAGTAGCTCTGGACACGGAACTGGGTCCTGAGCAGTAATAACACTAGTTAGAATAGCTGTTATTTATGCACCTTCCAGACATAAGTGACTTAATCCCCATGCAACCCTATGACGGGAGGCAGGTACTATTGTCATCAAAGAGGCAGGCTCAGAAAGGTTCGGCAACATGCCTGACACCACACAGCTAAAGGGTGGAGGGAGACTAAACCCAGAGCCAGTCCAACCAGTGAACATAGCCCCTGCTAGCTCTAGGGGGTGGTGTTCAGCCTCCCTGATCCCCCAGCCCTGATCTGTGGATTCCTAGACAGGAGGAAGGTAACTAGGAGGCAGATGGACTTTTTAAAGTGGGGAAACAGGTCCAGGTGGGGCAGGAGACAGGCAGGGCAGGCGGCTACTGCAAGGGCTGAGGCTCCAGCCCAGATCCCTTCCTGGCCTCCGATCCCAGTCCCGCGAGCTTGTGGCTGCCCCTCCTCGTCCTTCTCCTTGGTAGAACCCGCAGAGCTGTGCAAACACGTAGCTCCCTCCTCCCCCAGGGCGGGTGTGGGTGCTGCCTCCCTAGATGTCATTATTTCCTTATTTCTCCTCCCAGGCACCATACGGCTGCCTCCCGGTCCAGCAGGAGGCCCCGGGTCTTGGCAACATCCTGCTTTCTAGAAATAAAAATGAGAAGAGGGAAAAAAGCCTTCCAGGAGGCCAGTTCTTCTATTTACATGTAAAAAAGGCCTCCTCGACACTCTTCGCCCCTCCCCCACTTCTTCTGGGGGTTGAAGATTGTTTGGAGGGTGTGCAGGGGGCCTCTGTGACCCCAGGAGCCTCCTTGGGGGGCCGGGTGGGCGGCGGAGGCGTCCGCAGGGAGGGAGATCAGATGGCCTCAGAGGGTTGGGGGACTGTGGGGAGGGGCAGGCCGCCTCGTCGCCCCACCTCCCTTAATGGGAAATTTCATGGGTGTGGTAGCTTGTGAGACCGGCCAGCTGCGCCCACGCCCCCGCCCCCGCCATCTGCTCAGAGGCCAAAAGTCACTGGGGAGGGGAGTAGGCCTCTGCCCGGGCTCCGCGGCGTCGACCGCGATGGTAACCTCCCCTCCCCATCCCCACATTTTTTAAGCAGATGTCTCCCACTGATGAGCTCAAGGTTGCCTCCAGCCCACCCCCACAGTCCCGGGCCGCCCACTGCGTGGGATGGGGGAACCAAGCCCAGCCCACACTCTGGCCTGCGGGCTCCCACCACCAGCCCAGCAGCCTGGCAGCGCGCGTGGGGTCCCAGCCCGGAACCAGGCACCTGGCCAGCGGGGACTCTGCCAGGCCCCACCCCTCGGGCAGGAGACCGGCGCCCAAGGGCCCTTCGGGGTTTGGGCCTTGCCCAGCTGCCTCCTGGGACTCTCTGGGAGGTCAAATCCTAACCCCACTGGGGCTACCGAGGTCCCCACCTTCACACTCTGGGCCGAGTTTCACTGTTAGCCCCCACAGAGGAACGGAGGCCCCCTGTTCCTGGGAAAAACAAATCCCACCTCCTGCATTCTAGGCAAAGAGTTACCCCAAGTAAAATGAAAGATCAACCAGGGAGAGGGCAGACTGGCAGAATCGCGCTGGAGTGTAGCTGACTGAGCAGAGAGGCCGGGATGCTGGGGCTGGACTCAGGGCTAGGACGGGCTGGGCCAGGATCCACGGTGGCCTGAGACACTGTCTTGAGCTCTCTGGGTAATTTCCCTACCTGCAGAACTGGAATAAGAAAAGCTGGCTTGCAGGACTCCTGCGCTCTGATACCTTCACGGGCTGCTTTGCCAAGAGCAAGGGAAGGAGAGGAGAGGAGTTTAGGAGTGAACTTCTGGAGGAGAGAACAGGAGGTTCAAGCAGCTACCCCATTAACCCAGGGCTGGGCGAGGCCACTCAGTGACCCTAATGTTTCTGGAAGGCTGTAGAGGTTGGGGGGTACAATGATGCAGACAGCTTAAATAAGCTTCTGGAAGATGCCCGGCAGGGTTCTGGCCCTGGAAATGTAGACCCACGCCAACCACACTGGTGAGATCCGGGAGCCCCCGACCCCACCTGCCTTCTGGGGTGACTATATGGGGTTGGTGGGGTACCAAGGGCTTGGGCACACACAAGTCCCCTGTGGCCTCAGCTTCCTGCCTGGGGAACATGGGACCCACAGATCCACCTACAGCCAAAGGGCCCACTGGGTGCATGGCCCCTGGTCAACCCTCAGCCCAGGCCTCTTGCACAGATGAGGAAATTGAGGTACACACAGGCAGGGATGGAGTCACAGAGCTGCGTGGAGACGTCAGGAGAGGGAATTTCTGCTGCCCATTCCCAGGCCATCCTCATCCTACACCATCTCTCGCTCTCCCCTCTCTCTTAGACAGTCCCATCAAGCCCAGATCCCCCCTCAAAAACCACTCAAGGGGAGGAGTTGCAGGGGCAGCAGGAAGGCAACAGACCCCTCCCCCTCCCCCAGCCCCAGCCCCTCCCCCAGGACCCACCCCAGAAGTCAGATGGGCGCACCTGCTGTGGGGGCCAGGACCCCTGGAAGGCTGCTGCTCCATGGAGGGCACAGGCTCAGAGGAATTTCTACCACAGCCGGGGAGGGGGTGGTGGGAGGGCACAGGTCTCAATCTCTAGAGCTGGGGAGAAGGAGGACCCAGGCCAGGCCCCCCAGGAGGCTGCTCCATAAAGGGCACCTCCTGGTGTGTGCAGGGCCGAGGCTCTGGGCATCCAGGCCCTGTTGCCACATCTCAGCCTGCCTGGGCCCCTGCCTGACCTGGACAGGGAATCCAGAGCTATGGGGCTGGAGGGGCCCCAGTGCAAAATGAAAATGGGGACCTCCTGTTCCAAAATGATTAAGATGGCAACACCAGGGCAATAAAACCAAGCGTAGGCCCTCCTGAGTGTGGGGCCTGTGTGACTGCTGAGGCTGCAGAGCCACCAAGCCGCCTTGCTGCCAGTTCGGGGAGGGGACAGGGAAAGGCTGCGACCACAGGGGCCCACCCCGGTAGGACGGGGCAGCAGATCAAGATGGGCAACGCCAGCCCCTGGCCCGTCTTTCCATTCTGGCTCTGATACTTCCTTTTATTTTTTGAGGCAGAGTCTCACTGTCTCCCATGCTGGAGTGCAGTAGCACGATCTTGGCTACTGCAACCTCTGCCTCCCGGGTTCAAGCCACTCTCCTGCCTCAGCCTCCCGGGTAGCTGGGATTACAGACGCGTGCCACCACGCCTGGCCGATTTTTGTGTTTTTAGTAGGGAAGGAGTTTCACCATGTTGGCCAGGCTGGTCTTGAACTCCTGACCTCAAGTGATCCGCCTGCCTCAGCCTCCCAAAGTGCTGGGATTACAGGCGTGAGCTGCCGTGACCAGCCTGGCTGATACTTCCTAACTGGAGCCTTGGGCAAGCAGCTCAACCTCTTTGTGCCTCAATCTCCTCACCTGTAACATGCAGGTAATAACACAGCAGTCCTTCCCTTACGGGATTGCCGGAGAACTCACAGGACTTACACAAACAAGTAAAGCGCTGACACCGGGTATACAGGAGGCGGACGGCACTGATTATTATTATTATTATTATTGACCACCATCTTAGTGACTCCTAGGCCATGCCCTAGATGGTGCTCATGGGGCAGGAGGGGCTGTAAGGCGTTCTTTGGGACCCTTAGTATGTCACAGAAATGAGGCTGCAGTCCCCAGCCCCGCGGGAAATAAATCCTGGGACCATGGCAAGTCTCTTCCCATCTTTGAGTCTCAGTTTCTTTCCTGATGAGGAGTTGGGCCACAGTCCTTCAGACTTTGATACTGGAGAATGTATGCTGCCCCTTTGGGTGGGAGACTGGTACCCACAGGCCCTCAGGTTTGGGTTGTGCCCAGCTGAGCAGACCTAGGGCTGGAGCTAGTTAGTCCCCCTTTCCACTAGGGATATGAGGAATTATGGCTGTTCCTTCCCCTCCCAGAGCCAGAGATTTCCATCATTCCATCTAGTCATCTAACCAACATCCATCCATCCATCCAAACCACTTCCATCCATCTGTACAACCAACATCTATCCACCATCCATTCATCCATTCTCTACCCATCCAAAATCTATCCATCTATCCAACATCCATCTATCCAGCATCCATCCATCCAGCATCCATTGATCCATCTGACCCTCTATCCATCATCTATCCAACATCCACTGGTCCATCCATCCTTCTGCTCATCCAATTCCATGCAAGTATCTATCCATTCAACATTCACCCAATCATCTCTCCATCCATCCATCCATCCATCCATCCATCCATCCATCCAGGATCCTTCTCTTCATCCATCCATCTACACAGCCTTCATCTGGTCAGAGAGACAGACACCAATGCCAAACAGCAGGGCCCAGAGTTGTCAGGACTCTACAGTGAGTGGGCAGCAGAGGTCCCTGGGGGTGGCCAGGGATCACGGCCAGTGGTGTGCACTCCTGCCTCTCTCTCTAAGGCTGACCGAGGACAGGGAAAGTAATTTGGGGGAAAGTAAAGGATTGAGGTCAAATCACAACTCTACTTTTATAATCTGGTAACCGGACCCAGGTGACTTAACCTCTCTGTGCCTCAGTTCCTTTGCCTGTAAAATGGGCATAAGAGATGCTTCTTTGGGGTTTTTATGAAGATTAAATGAAAATGACAATATAAACCAAGCAAGAGAATGTCTGGGGCAAGTGTTGAACCCAAGGCTGGTTGCATCACTCGCCCACAGCTCGAGGCCCTCTGTTGAACAAGAGAGCACCTGCCTGGGGCTGGTGGCTGAGCCTCCCTGAACCCCTGAGCCCCATTCCAAGTTGCCCCAGGGAAGTCTCTGGGGGGGACTTATCATCACCTGATCCCCCAAGCAGATCTGAAAGGGCACAAGATAAAAACAGGGCTCTTCCATCCACAGTGTGACCGCTCTAGGCCTCTGGATGTCAGATCAGTCCCTATCTGCCACCCCAGTAAGTCCTGGAGCCACAGGATGACCCATGTAGAGCTGCAGAGAGTGCCAGGGTAGGCAAAAATCCCCAACCAGACAGACCGAGGTTCAAATCCCAGCTCCATCCTCACCCGTTCACCTAGGGCCTGCTGCTGAAGCATCCCAGCCTTGCTTTTCGTATCTGTCAACTGGGGGCATTTCAGGACTGTTGGAAGCACTGAAGAGAATACCTGGAAAACACCTGATACACAGCGGTCCCTCAAGAATGCCTGCTTTTCATTAGAAATGGGGGAAGAGGAGAGATGATGAGAACCATGGAAACACACAAAGGTGGTATAAAATATGCCCCACGAATGACACCTGCCACGATGTGCAACATATGTGCTTGCAGGCAGGGCCCTGAAGAGAACACGCAAGCGAAGCGTGGAAAGAAGCGTGTGCAGTTGTGTGTTCTGGGATGTGCAGCTCAGCTGCTCGGCACCTGGGAGACAGGGGGGCTGGGTCAGAGCTTCAAGCTCATTCTCGCCCTCTTCCCACCCAGTCTCTCACTGCCTGTGAAGCAAACGCTATGGAGAATTCCCACCTCTAGCCAGGAGGTTTCACTTCAATACAGACTTGACTGTCGATTTCAAGTGCATCCTCAGTTCCTTAAAATTACTTGGAAGGGATGGCTGTGTACAGACCCTCTCCCTCCTCCATCTGGGCGTGCCCGTCTTGGCCAATGGCAGAATGTTCTGGAAGCATGGCAATCCATTCTGCACGCATAGAACCTAATCTTACGACACTCTGAGGGCTTTATTAATAGCCTATTAGCGGGTAATTCATGCATTTTGATGAGAAGTCATCTAGTGGTCGTTTACGGGGGAAGAGGGGTGCGGGGTGAGTTTGGAGGCGTGCAGCTAGAGGGTCACCTCCGGTGTGCGTCCCAGCACTCGCCTAGGCGGCGAGGATTCCACCAGGCGCCCATGCCGTGGTGTGCCGGGGATGCCCCTCCCACAGCCCCGCCACTCATTAATCTTGATGAGTTTTCTGCTGAGTATTCTTCCAGGGCTTTCAAACCGCTAGCTAATTGCAATTAATCACTTACTGAAACAGATGTCAGGAACAATGGGATTGGGAAGGCTGGAGGCTTGATAAAGCTGTCAGGAGAGGGTGCGTGGGTGGCTGGGGGGCCAGGGACGCAAGGCGGCCCAGATACCCTCTGGGCCCTGGGTGCTCAGGGTACCAGGCAGGCCAGCTCCTGTCCAGGTGGGCTGGATGGAGCTCCGCTCCGAGGGAGGATGGAAGGCCAATGGCGGGAGGCAGGTGCCATGGCCAAGTGTCTCGGGGAGCGCGGGCGGAAACCTCTGAGGCTGCCACGGCCACCACCCCGGAGGCGACTTTCCAGCCCTGATGCTCAAAGGATCAGATGTGGGGACAGCAGGCGTTGGATCAGAGACCCGCTCTGCAAGTGTGGCCTGCAAACACGGTAGGGGCGTTGTGTGTTTTTCGCCCCGCAGTAACGTAAGAATTGTATTTTCGCATTAGTTGCCAACATTTAAAAATCAGATTTGACAGAAAAATCTGGACTTCTGGCTTCTCTTTGAAAACACAAAGATTTTGCCATACGCCATCATGCGGCACCGCGGGCTGGGCCTGAGCGAGCTCCCGTATGGACGGGGCCTGGATGCTGGCTTTTGCCAGCAACTCCTCCACATTCACCCCAGGGGCTTCCCTCCTTGGGTCTCTGGCTCCTGGGCGCCCCTCACATTGCCGCCCTATCAGGCTAGACTGAGGGGTTTTGCAGATTAACACCCCTGGGGCTTCGTGCAACTCTGAGCCAAGCTCAGGAGGGCTTGAATCCAGGATGTGAGAAATCCGCCCCCGGAGGCAGTGGCTTTCAACCTGAGCTGCACTTAGAAATCACTTGGGGAGCTTTAAAAAACCCTCAGCCCAGGGCCTTGCGGGGGGCTGGAAATGTTCGGTGTCAGCGGCTCTCAAAGTGCAGTCTTCAGCAGCAGCAGCCTCTCCTGGGAGCTGGGTGGGAACGCAGACTCCCAGGCCCCACACTGACCTGCAGTGTCTGAGACCCTGAGCAGGGCCCGGCAACCTGCATTTGCCTTCAGGGGATTCTGATGCCCGCTAAGTGGGGGAACCTCCACTCCAGGGCCTGATGGGGGGGTGGGCAGATCATGCAGGTGTGTGCCTACGTCAGGATTTCCCCAGCGGTGCCCTTCAGACGAATGCCCTAGACTGCCACCGCCCTGTGCCCAGCCCATACCTGGGGCCTATCAAGCCAGAGCCTCTGGGGATGGCACCAGGCGTCCCCGTTCCATGCAGCTCCCAAGTGACTGCCGTGTGGAGCCCGGGCTGAACGCCGCTGTGTGGCTCCATGCTCACCCCTCCGGCCCCCGGCCTGGCCTTCGAGGTGCAGGGCAAGTTTTCCAAGGTCATCCCCAGGCTGGGCTCCCCCGGCCACCCTCCCAGCACAGTTCCCACCTGTGTCCCTCTTGGAGTTGGCTCTGGCTTCCCGGGCTGGGAGACCTTGGGCAAGTTGCTGAACCTCTCTGTGGTTCTTCCCCACCTTCTTCCCCCATCTGTGACTGGGAATGAGGACCGCACGGGAGGCTCTCTGGTGTCCAGCCATTATCATGGCTGATCGCGGTTCTTCCTTCTGTGCGTTTTTGTGCTCCGAACTGCTTCTGGGGCTGGCCTTATCCTTCACTGCCTTCCACCTGTTTCCTCTTCTGTAAAATGGGCTTCATCACCCATGAAGTTGTGAGGATTAAATGTGCTCACGGGCAACGTTCCTAGCCTAGCCCCTGGGATGGAGTGAGTGCTCAAAAAGTGCTAGATATTGCCGGGACCCTGCTCACACATCACCGGGCTCCGACTGAACCCCCGATGGACTCCCCAAGGACTGGGAGGTGAAGAGACAGGAGAATGAATGAAATTCCCTGACCTGTGCTTACTGCACATTTTTACCAAGCCCCTGCAGAATGCCAGGCTCTGTTCACAGTCCTGGGAACTGCACGGAGGAGAACAGGTCACCGGTGGAGCTGACAGCTCAGCAAGGAGACAGAGAATAACACACACACACATCCATGAGTAAGCTTGCTGTGACCCAGAGCTCTGGAGAAAAATGGAGAATCGAGGAATGGAAGGAGGCCATGTGGAGGCTGTGCGGTGGAAGCAACGGGGCTCAGAGCCACATGCAGGTCTGTGCAGGTGGGAGCAGCGTTCCATGCTGCGGGAATAGTGGGTGCAAAGGCCCTGGGGCAGGTCTGAGGACAGGGGAGGAGGACTGTGGGGCTGGAGCAGAGCGAGCAAGGGAGATCTTGGGAGGAGGTGAGGACAGGAGATGCTGGGGGCTGTGGAACAGATCACATCGGGCTTTGAGGCCAGGCTAAGGACTCTGGCTTTTGTCCCCAGGGACATGGGAGCCACGGGAAGGTTCTGAGCAAGGAGGGACATGATGACGCCTCATTAGCAGATTCGCACTTGTCACAGCTGTGCCTGCCTCTGCCACCAGAGCCCCCGTCCTTGGTGCCTCTGCACTTGGCTTCCAGGGAGGATGTTTCGGGGCAGCAGTGCAGCCCCTGTGTGGAGAATCTCTGCCCCCAGACAGAAGACCCTGCGGGGAGTTCCTCCATGTGCATGCCTGTGGCAGAACATGCCAGTGATGCATGCCACACAGAATGTGACCGTGGCACCCGGCATTTCCGGGCATCCTGGGGGGTGCTCCGGACACAGGTCCTGGGCAGGGGCTGTGTGTCCTGAGAAGGCGTGCATGCCCTGCGCTGTCTCCCCACCTGCACCTCTGCATGTCTGTTGCATATGCTTGTGATGAGCAGGCACCTGCTGCTCCTGTGGGTGTTTACTGTGAGCGATGCAGCATGCGGAGGCTTCAGAGCTGTGGGCGTGCCATGTATGTGCACATGTTGTATGTGTGTGTTGTGCACGCTGCTGTGTTATGAAGCTGAGATTCTCGAAGGTGGCTGGGCAGAAAGAGTACCTTACAAATGTTACTGTTCACTCCAGCTACCCAGGACGGTGGCCACAGCTCACCCTCCAGTGACAAAGACAGTTTACTGGTCTGTTGTCAACACCAGGGACCCCCCAGGCATTTGTCTACTGGAAGCAGAATTGATTTTCCCCTAACTGCCAAGGATCCCCCAGCCCGCTCCCACCCACTGGACCCCTGGTAACTAGAACGGGGGGTGGGAGGTGAATTCAAACAGGAGCCAACAGTGAAATTCATTTTCTGGGGCTGTGGACAGGCCAGTTCAGGGGAGGGCTTACCTTTCAGCCAGGTGTCCCCCTCAGAGGGCCACCCTCAGGGGCTGGCCTGCAGCCTCACTCACCTGCCCACTCCAGAAACCCCACAGGGACCCAAAACACCTTCTCTTAGCGAGGCGGGGGAATAAACTGCTAGCAGTGCCGGTTCCAAGCGCTAGAGTCACTGCCTTAGCACCCCGTGAGGCAGGGGCTGTTATCGCCCCATTTTACAGCTAAGCAAGCTGAGGCTTGGCAAGGTTCAATCACTTCCACGGCGTTACAGGGCCAGCAGGTGGCAGAGCTGAGCTCTGAAGCCAGACGGTCTGGCTCCGAAGTTTGAGCCATGCCATGCCATGCCTGACATCTACCTGCCTCCGCCCATCGTTGCCCCTCACAGCTCTCACCAAGGCACAAGGGAGTCCTGGGTGGTGCAGGAAGCCCAGGTCAGGAGCCCATGGCTGGGGCTGGACCTTGTCTTGGGGCCTCAGCCTGCCCTGCTAATGAGGGGCCGGCCCCTACTCTCCCTCCTGCCTGGGATCTGGTGAGGCTCAAAGAGACAAGGGTGGGCGAGATTCATCAGTCCCCAACACTGAAGCCCCTTGAACAAAGGGTCTATCTCGGTCCTGTCCAATACAGCAGCCACGGGCCACGCATGGCCATGGAGCGCTTGAAATGTGGCTGGATCCAACTGTAATGTGCTCTAGGTTCAAATTCACACCGGCTTTTGAAGATTTAGGACAAAAATAAGGATATGGAATATCTCACTGATATTTTTTAATATTGTCCACGTGCTGAAATAGTAACAGGATATATGGGGTTTGTTAAAACATATTATTTATTTATTTTTTTTCTGAGACAGAGTCTTGCTCCGTCGCCCAGGCTGGAGTGCAGTGGCGTGATCTTGGCTCATTGCAACCTCCACCTCCCAGGTTCAAGCGATTCTCCTGCCTCAGCTTCCTGAGTAGCTGAGACTACAGGCGCATGCCACCATGCCCAGCTAATTTTTGTATTTTTAGTAGGGATGGGGTTTCAGCATTTTTTTGAGATGGAGTCTTGCTCTGTCGCTCAGACTGGAGTGCAGTGGCGCGATCTCGGTTCACTGCAACCTCCACCTCCCGGGTTCAAGCGATTCTCCTGCCTCAGGTTCCCAAGTAACTGGGATTACAGGCGCCTGCCACCATGCCTGGCTGATTTTTGTATTTTTACTAGAGACAGGGTTTCACCATGTTGCCCAGGCTGGTTTCAAACTCCTGGCCTCAGGTGCTCCACCCACCTCAGCCTCCCAAAGTGCTGGGATTATAGGCCCGAGCCACCGCGCCCGGCCTAAAACATATTGTTAAAATCAATTTCACTTTTTCTTCTTTTTTAAAGGTGACTACTGGAAATAAAACCTAAGCCAGCACGTGGCTCACATTTGTGCCTGAGTTGTATCATCCGTAGACAGTGTTGCTTTGCTTTGACCTTAGGCACCCTGGAGGGTCTGGGAGATACTTCTCCAAAGGCTGAATTTGCCTGAACCTGCGGGCAGCTGCTGTCCCACTCCCAGGACCCCAGGAGTCACAGTGCTGGTGCTGGGGTTGACACTGCATAGCCACCACATACTGAGCCTATTCCCACTGTGAGGTCTGGGCTCATAGGTAGGGATGGAACCAGGGACAGCCTCATAGCTCCATTTCCTAGGCAAGCAAACTGAGGCCCCCAGGTCACTCAACAGTAAGGGGCACAGTCAGGATTCAAACCAAGGTCTACAGGACACACCACAGTCCATGTTCTGTTCCACCCTCACCAGATATTTTTCAAGCATTTCTCCCTAGAAAATAAAAGATGAGGATGCATGAGCCACCAGAAGTGGGCTGAAGCCAGGGCTAATTCAGCACACTCCCCGTGAGGGGAAATAACATAGCTTAAGAGGATATTTTTCTGTGGTTCATTCATCCATCCATCCTTCCATCTACCATCCATCCATCCACCCACCCATCTATCTACCCATCCTCCCTTCTTCTTTCCTTCCTTCCATTCACCCATCCATCCACCTACCCATCTACCTACATCTGTCCTTCTTCCATTTATCCATCCATTCATTCATTCACCCACCATCCGTCCACCATTCAATCATCCATCCATCCACCCATCCACCCACCCTTCCACCCACTCTTCCATCCATCCATCCATAGACACATCTACCCTCCCTCCCTCCCTCCCTCCCTCCTTCCCTTCCTCCCTTCCTTCCTTCCACCCATCCAGTCACTCATCCATCCATCCACATTCATTCACCCACCATCTACCATCCATCTATCCATCCATCCATCTATCCACTATCCATCCATCCACCCCACCCACCCTTCCCTTCATCCCTCCATATATACATCTACCCTTCCTTCCTTCCTTCCTTCCTTCCTTCCTTCCTTCCTTCCTTCCTTCCTTCCTCTCTCCAATTCACCCATCCATCTACCCATCCGTCCATCCGTCCGTCCATCCATCCATCCATCCATCCATCCATTCATCCTTCCATCCATCCATCCATTTTCCATTCATTCTTAGAGAGTGGTGGTTAAAAGTGTGGACTCCAGAGCAGGACTGTCTAAAGTCTGAATCCTGGCCTTGCCACTGACCAGCTGAACAACTGCGGGCAGGAAATTCCACCACTCCATGCCTTAGTTTCCCCATCTAAAAGAAAAGGACGATATTATGAGGTCTCAGTCTAGGATGTTCAGATTCTTCCTTGCCTTTTACTTGCCATGGATTTTTAACCAAAGTGAAAGTTACTTCGTCTCTGAGCCTCAGTCTCCTGTAAAATGGGAACAAAATTGCTTCTTCCTAGCAGTAAGTGGTCAGGAGATAAGACTGCTCAGTGCAGTGCGTAAGCGGAGCTGCGTGACTTTCTGGGTGGGCAGGGCAGGCTTGCCTTGGAGGGTGCGTGGCGTGGCCGTGTTTCGGTGACAGCATCCTTTACTGCCCGTCTTCCCTGCAGCTCAGTCTCCGCCACAGCGTGCGTCGGTGCGGCTCTGCTCCAGATCCCACTGGGAGGAGACCAGCCCCTTTCTGCCACCACAAGATGAGTTTTGTCTCATGAGCATCACAGGCGACTTCCCTCTCCCTGACACTTGCAGCCCCAGCCCCGCAGCGCGCCTGCCTCCAAGATCAGTCCCAGGTCCATCCTCCACCAAGCCTCTGGGTCCAGCAACTCCACCCTTTCCCTTGGCCCTGGGGGTGGGGCTGCTTGCTGCTGTCACCACCTCACATCACCTGTGCATCCCCTCCTGCCTTCTGGGTCCTCCAGCGCCTGCTCAGCAGTGCCATGAGTCAAATCCTCTCTGTTGAAATGCCTCAAGCGGCTTCTATCGTGGCTGGCCCCTAACTGAGATGGTACAGAACAGGCAGCTGGGACAATGCAGGAACAGCCAGGGACGTAAGCTGCTGCTGGGACACCCCCCTGCCCCAGAGCACCCAGGTAGGGCCGATCGGAGTCCTGGGCGAGTGGCCTGGGGCCCCCAGCCCAGTCCAGCCCAGCCTAGCCTGCTGGGAGCTTGCTCTCCACCCTGGCCCTCTGCCTGCCCTGCTCCAGCTGCCTGGCATGAGAAGCAGAGCTCTGCCTGCAACCCGAAGAGGCCCTGACACATGTTAAAATAAATATTCTGCAAATATGATGTTCCATATGTATGACTTCGTGGGGTGATGATTTTTCCACTGATCGCTGTAAGTGACAGCTGCGCGGGCAGCGCTGGAAACACAGGCTCCAGGGGCCCTCGCCATGCCACGCAGAGGGGGTGGTGAGGGGGGTGCCACGGCGCGGAGCATCTGGCAACTCGGGGCGTGAGGAGCCCTCACGCCTGTCAGTGCTGGGCACAGGAGCATTAGCGATTCCGAGGGACGGCGGGAGCAGGTGTTCCCAAGCAGCCTGTTTGTAATAATTACTTTAAGATTGTTTTAAAGTATGTGAGCAAGATCCTGGAGGGCTGGGAGAGAAGGAAGAGGGCGGAGGCTGCAGGCGGCCAGGCCAGCTCAGGGGCAGCCTTGCACATGCCCAGGGCAGGGCAGGGCTAGAGGCATGGCTGGCGGGTTCCCATGTGGCTCGTCCCCAGGTGTCCAGCCAAGCTGGTTAACTGACACTCTGCCATGCATCCTGTGGCGCCAGCAAGCTGCTTCCAGAAGGCCTGGCCTCTCAACAGGAAGCCCCCAGCCTCCCCATGAGCCCCGGGCCGAACAAGTGAAATGTTTTAAGCGGCGACCCTGCCATCGCCAAGAACCTCAAGCCTCGACTTCTGGGTAAGATGCCTGGACGCTGGCACCGGAGGGGCGGCGGCTTTGTGCCCTGTTCCATCCCAGTCCTGTGAACACAGTGCTCAGTAAGTCGCCCACTGAACGAACAAATGCATTAAAGCGGATCGTCATTATTAGGAGGACAAGAGCGTTCTTTCTAGCTCCTTCAAGAGACCCCAGAACACTCTTCTTCTGAACACACTTGCTCCAAAGAGCATCCTGAGGTCTGGGCTGTGGGGCATGGATGGAGGAGGCTCTGGCCTCCCTGGTGGATGCAGGTGAGGGCTGAGGCGGGGCTCAAGGAGAGCAGGCAGTGCCAGCCTCCAGGAAGTGGCCTCACGTCACTCCTTCAGGTGGGGTGCAGGTACTGGGGCTGACATCCTGGATGGGGCCTCAGGGGGTCTCCCCCGAAGATGTCCCACGAGGCTGGGGCTGCAGGGGCCAGGTCCGTGGGGAGAGCATTCCAGGAGAAGGGAGAGCAAGTGTGGCAGTGGGTGGGAGAGTGGACGGATGGACAGATGGACGGATGCGGCGACAGAGAGAGGGATACACACTTGCCAAGGTTTGGTCTGCTTGGTGGAATAAGACTCCCACCCTGGACCCTGGACACCAGGCCGCACCCCACCCACCCAGGTCCCACCCCTACCCCACTGCGCATTCTCTTTTCTACAGCCCCCTAACTCCTCTCTCGTTGGGGGTCCCATGTTAGTGCATGGTGGCTCTCCAGGGGCTCAGCAGCCCCCCCAGCCCGTGTTGAGGCCCTGGCTGCACACTGGAATAGCCAGCTTTAAGCAAGCCAAACCCTGCCACCCCAGACCAGCTGGATGGGAACAGCAGCTGGGACTCTGGCTGGGGGTGACTTCCGAAGCCCTCCAGGGATTTCAGGTGCAGCAGAATGAGGCCATGGCAGAGCAGCAGCTGGGTGGAGCCCCCGGGGCGGCGACGGGTGAGGCCATTGGACACCTCCGGCTGCAGCCTGACCCAGGGCCTGGCCTTGCCACTCAGGGAGGACATCCATGCAGGTCTGGAAATGGCTCTCCAGCTTGGCTGGGCGTTTGCCCCTTCCCTGCAGAGAAGGGTTTCCCTGACCATCTCCAGCACAAAAGGTGAGCAGAGAAGCTTTCGCTCCTCAGGGGTGGGGCAAATGATGAGGACCTGGTTCCTGGGGAGCTGACTCTGCTTCACTTCAGTGCTTGCGAGGCAGTGCCTGGGGCCAGCCTCACCTGAATGCCTCCTTGGGCAGGGATGTGTGGACCAGGGGCTGGGAGTAGTGGTGTTTACAGCTGCTATTTAAAAGCCAGGCAAGTTCAATATTAGCTCTGGGGTTTGTGCAATCTGTTGTCAAGATAAAGCAGCCAGGCAGGTGAGCAAGCGGGGTGCAGCCCCGCCCCTGGAGCCCCGAGCATCAGGCCTGGTTAATGAGCAGCCAGCGGGTTCAGCCGCCCTTCCTCCCATGCCTGCTTTCCAGAGTCTGCTGAGTCCAAACCCAGGGCAGCAGCGCCCCCATACCCTTCTCCCCTCACTCCCTGGCTCTGGGCTCCCAAGTCCCCAAGTGGCTTCTGCACCTGCAGGGCCTCTGCATGGGATCACTCTCCTCTCACCTCCTTCAGGTCAGAATGCCACTTCTTGCAGCCAGAACGCCCCCTCTCTCCTGCCCCTTTCTCTCTCCTGCCCCTTTCTCTCTCCTGCCCCTTTCTCTCTCCTGCCCCTTTCTCCCTCCTGCCCCTTTCTCTCTCCTACTGTCTGCTTTTTTTTTTTTCTTTTGGCCAGAACAGGGCCAGGCCCACAGTGGCTGCTCCGTGAACGCGTGTGCAAGGGGACTCCCTCACGGTGCTCCTCCTGCTCCTCCCTTCCTTGCTCAGCCCCACCCCACACTGCCTCCTGCGTGGGCCCCAGGCTTCTCCCATCCACCAGGCCTCCGGGGGAGGAACCGACATCCCTCATTTAGTGGCTCCACAGGGGCACCCCCCCGCCCAGCTCCTTCCCGCAGAGCCTCTTACTGTCAGTCTTGCCGGGAGCCTCGCCTGTGCGGGGAGGATCCTGACAGCCACCCCTAGCAGAACTCATCTTTTATTCATGCCCATAATGTCAACGGGATTGTGTCTGATGCAAAGTCACTTAACCCATTAGAAGGAGCTGTGGCTGCAGCCCGGCCAGGGACCAGGGGAGGAGGGGGCCGAGGTGGGGTGCGAGGATGACCCGGGCACACCCTGGGGACATAGGGGTTCGCTCATGGCCTGCCTGGGTCAGAGGTGCGGCTTCCCCATGCTGGGCGGTTCCTGTACATGGGCCGTGGGGCGGGACTCCTGCCCACTAGTGAGCCTACCTGGGGGAGGGGCCCCCGGAAAGACAATGATGACACCTACCTCAAGGGGGTGCTGTGGGGCTGAACGGGATCCCTTCCAAAGCCCTCAGCACGGGCCTGTCAGAGGAGGCCAGCCCTGAAGCTTCTTTTAGGAAAAGGCCCTAAAGTCGGCCCCTCACCCCGGAGGCCATTCCCCCCAAAAATACAAGCATGGAAACACAGCTCCCCTCTCCCCATCTACCTCTCTGGGGTTCCTGGTGGAAAGCCCTAAGCCTCCACCCAGGACGACAGGAAGCCACCAGCCCTTGGTTCCCCGAGGGAAGGGCTGGAACCCTTGTTCCGCGAGGCAGGAACAAATGGTACCTGGAAGCACCCCCGACACCCCCAGGTGGAAACCGTTCACAAGCTCGGGCCTGCGAAGGAGCAGCAGCCAGCAGCCCCGGAAACCTGCCTTCTCCTCCCGGCCTGGTCAGAAAATCGCCGTGCAGCTGTTTGTTGAATTAACAAGTCATGAACGAGTTGGGGCTGCTGTTTGAGACCCAGCTTGGGCTGTGCATCCTGGGGCCAGGCCCTGCCCCTCTCTGTGCCTCAGCTTTCTCCTGGTTGAATGAGGCGGTGGAGGCCCTGCTTGCTGTGCTCTTTCGTGGGGTGCATCTCCCAGGGCTGAGTGTCCAGAGGGTGCAGAAATTGGGATGACCCTGTGGAAAGCAGGACCCCCGCAGGACGCCCTGGGTTCCCATCCCCCTGCAATCTGGGGCCAGGGCCAGAGAGACCGCCCCCCTCAGGGACCCCAGTCTTGGGCCCAGATCGCTGGCGGGGGTCCTCGTCCAGGAGACAGGAGGGTGCCTGCTTGCACTCCGAACTGCCCCGCCCTGCCCTTCCTATTTCTCTTGGTTTAACACACTTTCACAGCGCTCACTGCGTGCCGGGCTCTGTGCTCAACACCAAAGATATCAATTAATTTAATCCTCCCAACGCCCCCGGGTAATAACAGTAGGCGCTGTTATGATTCCCATTTTACAGAGGGGGACACTGAGGCCCAGAGCGTCACGTGGCACAGGGGTGGCGGCGCAGACGCGGCAGACCGACTGCAGCGCGCCCCCTGCAGGACAGCGCGGTCTCACACCGCGGGCGAAGAGCCGCCATCGCGGCCGCAGCCGGTAGGGGCGCCCCCGTGTGGAGGTCCGCGGCACTGCCGCGGCCGGGCGCCCTGCAGCCTCTCTAGAGGTCCTGGTGGGAGGCCCTAACACACCACCCAGGGCGAGAGGAAGCCACCTGCCCTTGGCTCCCCAAGGGAAGGCAGCTGCTGGCTGGCCACCCCTGAGAGCGCTGACGGATCACAGGTGTGGTCATAGTGGAATCTGAGCACCAGCATGCCCGGTGGGCCAAGTGGGCTGGCCTCATCTGCTGTAGGCCTCCAGTGTTTGTGAGTCGCGTCACTGGAGGAGGCATGGCGGTGACACAAAGGGGGCACACGGGTCCTGAGTGACCAGAGAGCAATGGTGCCACCCTTGGCCCTGGAAGCCCGAGTGTCCTCCGCAGCAGACACTTCCTCTGAGGAGACATGGCGATGGGGAGGGAAGACAAGACAGAAGCAAATCCTGCCTGATCCTGCGTTAGCTTTCCGGGGCTGCCATAGCTACAAACTGGGTGGCTTAGATCAACAGAAGTGCAGTCCCTCACGATCCTGGAAACCCAAAGTCCGAAATCAAGGTGTCTGCAGGGCCACACTCCCTCCAGAGGTACTAGGGCGACAGCCTGGGCGACAGGGCAAAACACTGTCTCAAAAAACAAAAAGCACACAAAAAGAAATGGGGTCTCGCTGTGTTGCCCAGGCTGGTTTCGAACTCCTGGCTTCAAGCAATCCTCCTACTTCAGCCTCCCAAAGTGCTGGGATTATAGGCATGAGCCACCACCCCGTCTGGCCTGAGCACACTGCTCAGTGTCTGCCAAGGCACCCGTCAGACCCCTCTAGACACTTTAGGGCGGGGACTTGTTCTGTTCAGCATCCCTGGCGCCAGTGTCAAGCTCGGCATTCACAGACCCATGATAACTGCCAGCTGGGCCTCAGAGGGGCCTTCCTAGCTCAGACTTTACCCCTGCTGTCCCTCAGTTCTGTTCCAGCCCAGTTCCCATGACTCTGACCCTCCCAGAGCAGTGGTGGTCAGCCCTGGCTGCCCACTCCACTCCACCTGTGGAGTTCCCGGCTGGCCCCGCAGAAGCCCCACTCGGGCCGTTTCCATCAGAGTCTCAGCGGGGAGGGGCGGGGGGGAGGCAGGCATCAGAGGGGTTTTTAGGGATCCCCAGCTGTTTCCAATGTGCATTCACCGTTGCACAGCACTGCACCAGAGGCATGAGAAAGGCTGGCATGTTCTGGCATTTTGTTTGTTTGTTTGTTTTGAGACACAGCCTCGCTCTATTGCCCAGGCTGGAGTACAGTGATGCAATCATGGCTCACTGCAGCCTCGACTTCCTAGGATCAAGCGATCCTCCCACCTCAGCCTCCTGAGTAGCTGGGACCACAGATGTGCACCACCACGCCTGGCTAACTTTTGTTTGTAGAGACAGGGTCTCGCTATGTTTGCTCAGGCTGGTCTCAAACTCCTGGGCTCAGGCAGTCCTCCCATCTCAGCCTCCCAAAGTGCCGGGATTATAGGCACGAGCCACCACGCCCGGCCATCTGGTATATTTATTCTCATACCCTGACCCCCACTCTAAATGTTGCCTCCTGAGGTGGCCTCTAGCGCCCTTTATGAGGTGAACCTTTTGTAAGGGCAGGGCCCGGGCACCCTCACTGCTGTCCCTACAGAGACTAAGGCAGCCTCTGACTGTCAGAATCCCCAGGCTCGGTGCCTGGCTCCCATCACGTCACTCACTCCCAAGGTGTCTCCCCAGTCTCCCAGCTTTACACGCCATCTGTGCGCTGAGGACGCCCACATTCATAGCTCCAGACTCAAATATCCAACTGCCAGTTGGATCTCTGCACAGTGTCTCACGGCAGCTCTCACATGGCCAGGACGGAGCTCCAGCGCCTCTCCCACCCGCAAACCTACTCCTCCTGGCAACACTAACGTTCCAGCCGCTCAAGTCAACAGACTCGGAGACGTTCTAAGGTTCTCTCTCTGCTATCCCACCTCTGCTCCGCCAGCAAATCCTGACAGCTCTATGCTCAAAACGCTTCCCAAATCCAATCCCTCCCTACAAAGCTGCCACCCTGGTCCTGCCTGGATCCCTGCAGCAGTCTTCTGCTTGCTCCCTGCTTGCCGGCTTGTCCCCCGTTTTCTGTTCCTCATATAGTGGCCAGGGGGATCCTGCATCAGTACCTTGGAAGGACTCTCTCTCCTTTTAGCACTAGACGGTGTCCTCTTGATGGTGCCTGTCCCCAACGTCCCACAGACAGCAGTGGCTTCTCTATGCTGAGAGGCTGGGCCTGGCTCCTGGGAGGGGCAAGAAGGCTGCTGGCCTGTGTGTGCCTGTTCCAGAGCAGGCTGGGCTACAGCAGTCAGAGAGGGCTTCCTGGAGGAGGTGGGGCTTGTGCTAAGGGCTGATCTGGATGGGCAGCGAGGAGAAACATAGGAGATGGCCAAAGAGCAGGAGATGAGACAAGCAGTGAGCCAGGAAAGGCAGCAAGTGGGCTGCATCATCCTCTGCTTCTGAGGGAGCCACCCCTGGGGCCACCCTGGGGTCCTATTCCTTGGAGGTTGGACCTTTCAGCCCCACGTCTGGGACTCTGCATGTTACTGGCTTCACGGCAGCTAAAAAGACTGCTCAGCATGCTTCCCGGAGCACATTTCCCTAACCTGCCTCCGTCTGGCATGGTGACTCGCAATGTGGCCCTTGGGCCAGTGGTAGCATTGTTAGAAATGCAGCCTCCAGCCGGGCGCGGTGGCTCACGCCTGTAATCCCAGTACTTTGGGAGGCTGAGGCGGGTGGATCACGAGGCCAGGAGTTCAACACCAGCCTGGCCAAGATGGTGAAACCCCATCTCTACTAAAAATACAAAAATTAGCTGGGCATGGTGGCAGGTGCCTGTAATCCCAGCTACTTGGAAAGCTGAGGCAGAGAATTGCTTAAACTTGGGAGGCGGAGGTTGCAGTGAGCCGAGATCGAGCCCCTGCACTCCAGCCCGGCTGACAGAGTGAGACTCCATCTCAAAAGAAAAAGAAAAAAGAAATGCAGCCTTCAGCCCCGCCTCAGACCCGTGGAATCAGAAATGCTGTGGCTGCAGCCCAGCATTCAGGATTGTGACACGTCCTGCGAGGGATGCTGATGCCCTGGGACACTGAGACCCTCTGCTCTGGCCTTGGGAATAGCCTGGGCCCAGTGCCCCCTCCTCTCCTGCTGGCCTGGGGCTCCAGCCTTCCATACCCAGGGACATGTGGCCGCCAATGGGGGAACAGAGCCACCTAACCCGTTGATGCAGACACTCTGGAGGCAGTGGTAGAGGGGAGCTTCCTACCGCTATGCTGGACACACACCTGGGCGGCCCTTCTAAAACCACAGGCACTTAGAGCCAGAGGTAGTCAGAAACCGTGTGCTCTGACCCTCTCCAGGCTGCAGGGAGAACACAGAGGCCAAGGAGCTGAGCTAAGCCTGAACTCGGGTCTTCCAGCACAGACTAGCGGCCTGACAGGCTGTGCAGGTGGCCAGCCGGGGGTGATGTTGCCCCCAGGGGGACATCTGGCAATATCAAAAGATGTTTTGGTTGTCACAACTCGGGGAGTGAGTGCTACTGGCATCTAGTGGGGTTGAGGCCGGCAATGTGGCAAACACCCAACAGTGCACAGGATGGCCCCCACCACCCAAAATTATCTCACCCAAATATCCACAGGGCTGCTGGGCATGGTGGCTCACACCTGTAATTTGAACTGTAATTTGTAACTTTGGGAGGCCAAGGCCAGTGGATTGATTGAACCCATAAGTCTGAGACCAGCCTGGGCAACATGGTGAAACCTGGTCTCTACAAAAAATACAAAAAAATTAGCCAGGCATGGTGGCTTGTGCCTGTACTCCCAGCCACTCAGGAGGCTGAGATGGGGGGGATGACTTGAGCCTGGGAGGTTGAGGATGCAGCGACCATGATCGTGCCACTGCACCCCGGCCTGGGGGACAGAGTGAGACTCCGCCTCAAAAAAAACAAACAAAAAAAAACAACAAAAAAACAAACCAAGAAAAACCACCACCAACAAAAAACTCCACAGGGCTAAGGTTGAGAAGCCCCGGGATGCATGCAAGTTCTTGGGCCTTCAAGTCAGCCGTGACCCAGGGAACCTGTAATTCCACGAAAGTGAATTTTGCCAGGGACTCTTGGGTTCCCATCAAACTCTTAGCAAGGAAACTTGCAAGGCTGCTGAAATGTACAGGATGTGATGGGCCCCTGAAAGTCTGGCAGGCCCCGCAGGTTGCCACCCTCAACCCAGGCTCCCCCTAGAGGGCAAGTGGGCACACCGCATCCCACGTGGCAGGGGCTGCACCTCCTTCCCGGAAGGAGCTGGGCAGAAAGCACCGCCGGGTGGACTCCCACCTGCTCGGGAGGAGCCGCTCTGAACCCACGGCCCCACCCCATCTCACCACTTGCTCCCACTTGGGGGCTCTAAACAGAGAAACTCCACAGAGTAGAATTATACATTCAACCTTGAGAAATTAGGCGGCCCCTCCCAGCTCCCGGCCCCGGGCCCCTCCCCGCTCCAGCACGCTGGCGAGCCGGGTTCCAAGAGCGGTTCATATTTAATAACGCAATTTATATTCCACTCTCAACATAAACTATTGTAAAGGCGCTCTAATGTAAAAATACATCTGGCTTGTCAATAGTTTATCTTCTGGATCTGCATCTAAATCCCTGGGCCTGTTTGACTTATGGCTGCACCACTGTCTAATGAATAAAAAGGTGCAAATTATAGGCCCGGCTTTAATGCTCATCATAAAATTAGACGATAGTTGCAAAAGCTGCATTCTCCTGCCCACAGTGCCGCGATGGTGGGCCATAAATAAAGTGTATTTAATGTATCCCAGGGCTGTGCAAACCCAGGAAACACTGTGTTATTGCTCGGCCTTCGATGGGTCCGCCACAAGTTCAATGAAGTGATAACGGATCCATCATGTGAATTTATGTTAACTGTCTCCTTGCAAAGCCACGGCCTCAACACTGTAAATAGCCTACAATCCTTCTAGCAGGGCTGCCTGCCAATAAAACTGTCACTGCCAGCTTGGCAGCCAGCACCTCCAGGACAGGGGGAACAAGCCATAAGGTTCTGGAGGCCAAGCCGGGCTGCGCCTCCCACCCTCGCAGCTCTGCTATGGGGCCGTCAACTGCACAGGGAATGAATCTTCTTCGAAACAGAGCAGATCCCCATCACCGAGTCAGCAGAGGCCAGCTGCTGTAGAAGGGTTTGCTCGGGGCCCTGGCTGGTAGGGGACGGGGGCTGAGAAGGCGGCCATCTGCCTCACCTGCGGGAAGCAGAGCCAGGGACCTCAGGGGTGAGGACCCAGTTTGTCAGCTCTGCATCTCTAGGACGGCAAGTTTGCCGTAGCAAAGCCCAGGATGCCCTCAGCACCTGGAAGCCACCAGTAACAGAGTCATTATATAGTCATTCATTTGTTCATTCATTCATTCACCATCATGTCCTATTTAGCACTTTCTCTGTTGTAGGTCCTCTGTAGGCATGAAGAGGATACCCTCCCTCCCCAGGGGGACCCAAAAGATGAGAAAACAAGGTACACAAATATAAAATTAAGTCCTGGCCAGACACAGTGGCTCCCACCTGTAATCCAAGTACTCTGAGAGGCCAAGGTGGGAGGATCACTTGAGTACAGGGGTTCAAGACCAGTCTGGGCAACATAGCGAGACCCTGTCTCTACAAAAAATACAAAAATTAGCATGGTGGTGCACATCCAAGGTCCCAACTAGTCAGGAGGCTGAGGCAAGAGGATGGCTTGACCCCAGGAGGTAGAGGCTGCTGTGAGCTATGATTGGACCACTGCACTCTAGCCTAGGTGACAGAGTGGGACTCTGTCTCAAAACTAAATAAATAAAAATAAAATTAGGCCAGGTGCGGTGGCTCATGCCTGTGATCCCAGCACTTTGCGAGGCCGAGGCAGGTGGATCACCTGAGGTCAGGAGTTTGAGACCAGCCTTGCCAACATGGTGAAACCCCGTCTCTACTAAAAATACAAAAAACTACTCAGGCATGGTGGCAGCTGCCTGTAATCCCAACTATTCAGGAGGCTGAGGCAGGAGAACTGCTTGAACCCAGGAGGCAGAGGTTGCAGTGAGCCGAGATCGCAACATTGCACTGCAGCCTGGGTGACACAGCAAGACTCCATCTCAATAAATAAATAAATAAATAAATAAATAAAGTCATACTAATGTCTATGCATATCAAAATTATGATGCTGTCTCCCCTCTCCGAGGCCCCAGGGCACAAGCCTTGACACCTATGTTTCTGAGCGTGGGTGTTGGGACCCACGAAGGCATGGCGATGTCATTCTGTGGGTCAGGGCAGCAGTCTTTTTCCACGGCACAAAACAGAATAGAAAATACGAGGGATGTGGGCGTGGAGAATGGGTGTGCACTATTTCAGAGAAGTTGTGTACATGGCCTGCATCATGATGTAAAATGTGAAATCCATATTGTGGGTTGTCGACATAGAAATTGGAGAAATACCTGACCGTGGCAGTCATTTAGCAACCAATGCAGTTCCCAAAATACCAGCTTTCTCGGCACGTAAAAGTATCTGATGTTTCCAAGTAAGTCCCCTAAATGCCCCCTCCCTGCTCTGTGTCTAGCTTGACTCCTCATCCCATAGAACTGTGGCATGGAAGGGGAGTGTGGGCCCATAGGGGAGTGCCAGCTGTCCACACCCCCTGTATTAGTCCGTTCTCACGCTGCAATAAAGAACTGCCTGAGACTGGGTTATTTATAAAGGAAAGGGGTTTAATGGATTCACAGTTCTGCATGGCTGGGGAGGCCTCAGAAACTTACATTCATGGCGGAAGGCGAGACAGAAGCAAGGTGCCCTCTTCACCAGACAGCAGGAAGGAGAAGTGCTGAGCAAAGGGTGAAGGGCCTGTTATAAAACCATCAGATCTCGCGAGAACTCACTCACTATCACGACAACAGTACAAGGAAAACCACCCCCATGATCTAGTCACCTCCCACCAGGTCTCCCTCTCAACAGCTGGGGATTACAATTCAAGGCCAGATTTGGGTGGGGACACAAAGTCTAACCATATCAGCCCCCCTTGCCCTGGAGGTTCTGGGAGTAAACCATTTGGATCCTCTATGTTAAATTCCTCATCCCCTTTTTGAATTGCTGCTTGGGGGTCAGTTTTATAAGGTACAGTCTGCTAGGCCAGTGGTACATGTATGTAATTGATACCTAAGTAAATATGTCCATTTGCGAAGCGTGTGCTAAACGTAATTTTACTGACATGGGTCGAAGGAAGTCTGGAAGCTACCAGGACCCTCGGCCCACCCTCAGCCCTTGCTGCCTGAAGGTGTAAGTGACACTAGTGATGGAAGATGGTGCTTCACACTCACCTGGTAAAGCGGGCCGCCGTGCTTGGGGGTCACAGCTGGGGAAGATGGTGACATAAGTCTCCCCATCTTCAGGCAGCTCCGCACTCCCAGACCCTCCCTCCATGGCCTTGCCTTCCTCCTAGGTAAAGCGCCAAAGCTGCTCAGCTCTTGGCTTCCCAACCCTCAACCCATCTCGTTCCCGTGTCCCATACTCTCGTGGGAGATGGGGGTCCCTCAGCCCCGCTGCCTCAACCTCACTCTCAGTGGCCACTGCCTGGATGGGAGCAGCACTTCCACGGTGCTTGTTGCAGGGTGTGCGGAAACACACAGGCTTCAAAACGGAAAAGGGCACTCCGCCTGGCAACAGCCAAGAGAGAAGCAGAGCAGCAGGGGCTCAGTGGGGCAGCCCCTCCAGCAGCAGCATGGAACCTTCCAGAAGCCAGGCCTTCCTAAGTGTGCAACAAAGGCTCAGCGTTATAACCTGCACCCGAACAGGCACCCGGGCTGGTGGCTTCATGGACACATGGTCGATACAGTCACACAGGGGCTGGGGTGGGCTGAATCACGGCCCCCTGAAAAGATGTCCCTGTCCTCATCCCTGGAACCTGTGAAGGTGGCTTTATATGGCAAAAAGGTAAGGGTGCTTGCAGGTGTGATTAAATCAAGAGGTGCACTGGAGAGGTTAGCGAGGATTGTCAGAGGGGCCCTGCGTGCAACAGTGAGGGTTATCCAGGGGGGCCTGAGTGTAACAGTGAGGATTATCCAGGGGGGCCTGAGAGTAACAGTGAGGATTATCCAGGGGGGCCTGAGTGTAACAGTGAGGATTACCCAGGGGGGCCTGAGTGTAACAGTGAGGATTATCCAGGGGGGCCCTGAGAGTAACAGTGAGGATTATCCAGGGGCCCTGAGAGTAACAGTGAGGATTACCCAGGGGGGCCCTGAGAGTAACAGTGAGGATTATCCAGGGGGGCCTGAGTGTAACAGTGAGGATTATCCAGGGGGGCCCTGAGAGTAACAGTGAGGATTATCCAGGGGCCCTGAATGTAACAGTGAGGATTATCTGGGGGGGCCCTGTGTCCAATCACAAGCCAGTTTCTGAGAGGTGGGCAGAAGGAGTTCTGACGCACACAGAGGAAAGGCCCTGTGAGGACGGCGCAGAGAGGGAGGTGCAGATGCCTGCCCTGAAGGCTGCAGTGAGCGGCCACAAGCCCTGGAAGCCAGAGCCCCCAGGGGCTGGGAGAGGCAGGAAGGGGCCTCCCAGCAGCCTCTGAAGGGGGTGCAGCCCTGCCCACACCTTGATGCTGGGGTTCTGGCCTCCAGACTGTGGCGGAATTATACATTTCTGGGTTTTTGTTATTGTTGTTTTGAGACAGGGTCTCACTCTGTCACCAGGACTGGAATGCAGTGGCAGGATCACAGCTCACTGCAGCCTCAACCTCCTGGGCTCAAGCGATCCTCCCGTCTCAGCCTCCCGCACAGCTGGGACCACAGGCATGTGCTACCATACCCAGCTGATTTTGTTATTTTGTTTTTTTATTTTTGTAGAGGCAGGGTGTCACTATGTTGCCCAGGCTGGTCTCAAACTCCTGGGCTCAAGTGATCCTCCCACCTCAGCCTCCCAAAGTGCTGGGATTTCAGGTGTGAGCCACTGTGCCCGGTCTACAATGTCAATTTTATCCCTCCCTTGAAGAGTCACAAGGCACATTCATTAACAAACTTAACCAACCAAGAGACCCTCATTCTCCGAACACTCAGTGTTGGGGGCAGCTTTGACGAGGCGCCCAATGACCACGCCTCCTGGTGGTCATGCCCCTGGGTGGCCTCCGCCCTTCAAGTGTGGGCTGGACCTGGTGACTTGCCCCTAATGAATGGAACATGGCACAGGTGAGGGGGCTCACTTCCGGGGTCGGTTACAGACTGTGGTTGCCACTGCGTGTGCCCTCTCTTGCCCTCCCCCGCACCCTGGCTTGCCTGATAGCACAGGACCCCTGTGGTGAGCTCAGCGTGGCTTCCAGCCAGCATCCGGCAAGGAACTGAGGCCTCTGTCCCACAGCCCAGAGGAACTGAGTCCCCCCAGCAACCATGGGAGAGGGCTTGGGAGTGGATCCTTCCCCAGCCAAGCCTTCAGCTGGGGAAGGCTGATACCCAGGAGGCCCGGCTAAGCTGGATCCAGATCCCTGACCCTCACATGCTGTGGGATAATAAATGGCGTCTGGAGCCACAAAGTCTTGGGGCAATTTTTTTTTTTTTTGAGTCAGGGTCTTCGCTGTCACACCCTCACATGCTGTGGGATAATAAATGGCGTCTGGAGCCACAAAGTTTCGGGGCAATTTTTTTTTTTTTTGAGTCAGGGTCTTCGCTGTCACCCAGGCTGACGTGCAGTGGCACAATCAAAGCTCACTGCAGTCCCCATCTCCCCTGGCTCAGGTGATCCTCCTGCCCCAGCATCCCAAGTAACTGGGACTACAGGAGCCACACCCGGATAACTTTTGTATTTTTTGTAGAGACAGGGTTTCACTATGTTGCCCAGGCTGGTCTTGAACTCCTGGGCTCAAGTGATCCTCCCGCCTCAGCCTCCTGAAATGCTAGGATTACAGGTGTGAGCCACCACGCCTGGCCTTGGGGCAATCTGTTAGGCAGCCAGCGGTAACTGGCAGGCCCAGCGCTGCGCTCCCGACATGCTGTCTTCAAAGTGCCGCCCTGTGATGTCCCAGCCCCGGCTCCACATGGCTTGCAGGCCACTCTCTCTGGGTCCGCTCTCCAATCTCCAGCCTCAGCTGTGGGACTCAGCGTGGCCCCGGCCCTCAGAGAAACCACCATGACCTTCCCTATTCCCTCAGCCCGGTTCTTGAGGCTGTGCGCTCCCCTCTGCAAACCTCCTCCTCCCAGGCTCTCTCAAGTCCCCCTTCCTGGCAGCTTCTCCAACCAGACATCCCACTGGCGACTCCTCTCCTCCAAGCTTCTCAGCGTGTTGGGTTCAGGATGGAAAACATGGTGGCCCAGTAGACAGGCCGCTCCGGCTTCAGTACCCACTAGCTCATCTCACCTCCCCGCCAGGCTGCAAGGTTCCTATGGACACAGCCCAGACATCGCAGGGCACCTGGAGTGTGCCGTAAGCTGGGTTCCGGGACAAACGGCACAGGAGGCTACCCTCTCTGGGCCAATGGTTCTCAAACTTGGGAACAGAACAACTTGTGAGGAAATGGTTGGGCCTCCAACGTCTCCGGGCTCCAGTTCTGAAAACCTGGCATGAAGCCCAGCTGCTGTCCCTCAGGGCGAGCTCCAGACACTGAGCTGCACCTGCAGACACACACCTGGATCCCCCAGAAGTGCCCACTCACAGCGGGGCCGCCCAGTAACCAGCACACGCTCACATCAGGCACAGTTAGATGGCTGGAAACATGGAAAGCACACGTTTAGAAATTCCCGTCAGGAACGCTGGAACCCAGATTGAGAAACACTGCTCTCGGCCCTCCCCGCCAATAGCAGCGTGGACGGGTATCAACCCCAGTAACCGGCGTGCAGTGCTGCGTGTACAGAGCAGGTGCTCAATAAACACTCGGCAGCCGTTAGAAGCTCTTATATATGTCTCGTTTGGGCCTCAGCCCCTTGTCCCAGCCTGGGGACCCCACCCTGGCCTCGGCAGAGTGTTGGCCCTCACCTGGATGGGCCGCCCCGCAGGTAGAACTCCCCTGCCTCCACCCTGCCCTCCTGAACCCTCTGGGCCAGCTCGTTCTCCCGGCCCCTGGTGCCTGACTTTGCGGGAGGTGCCCCAAGGGAGGCAACTGTGTCCCCTCTTGGGGTCAGCAAGCCCATCCAGAGCCCCCAAGCTCCGGTCCAGCTGGGGCAGCAGCATCTTTCACTCTCTGCCCCCACCCCTGGTGCCCCACCCACCCCACCCACTCCGATGGCCCGGGTACTCCCTAATAATAGCAGTACTAAATCTTCCTGGCCAATTCTGCTCCATTTCTATAAATAATGCAGAATCTTTTTATTTACTGACAGGTTGTAAAAGTATCAGGGAGAATAATGTGAAATCAGGAGCCGCTGAATAATGCATGACGTTGGCCTCACTCCCTCTCCTGCCGGGGCGGGGGCCACAATCGCCCCTCCCCGCACCGCACCCACCCACCTGGGCCTCAGAAAGCCCAAGCTGCGGGGCCGCGGCACCACGTCCTCTGATTTGGGCTTTCGTGGTTTGACCTCCACACGGAGGTCTCCGTGGATGGGGTCTCTGGATCTGCACCCGCACTGATGTAGATGCTCAGACCAACCTCGCCGGCTGCCTCCTCTCACACAGAGATGTGCAAGGGGTCTCCGTTATGACCCCTTCCGTGCACACACACAGACACACAGACCCACAATCACGCAAAGAGACACACACAACATACACAGACCCAGAGAGACACACACACACGCAAACACACAATCGCACACAGACAACACACACAGACACAAAATCACATAGAGACACACACTGCACACACAGAGACACACACGTCACACACAGACACAGACACATGCGCACAACCACATGCAGAGACACACACAAAGACATACATGCAACACACACGACCACAGAGAGAGACACGTACAGACATACACGAAACCACATACAGTACACAGAAACACGATATACACAGACGTATAACCACACACACAAAATCATACACAGAAACGCACACACACAATTACACACACACACACACACACACAGAACCCTACACTTCCTGTTTTCCCAAAAACCTCAGCAGGGAGGGGAGGGCCTGTGGGGCGTCTGGCGGATCATTCCCTGTTTTCTTGCCTTTGAAAGAATAAGCATTAATGGTTTGCAGGGCCGGTGTGGTGGCGAAGACGCAGGTGTCAGCAGTCAGTAGCTCCGTGTGGCCGTGACACAAGGTCCCTGCAGGAGGCCCCTGTGTTTGTGCTGGGCCTGCTCAGGGGCTGCTGTGCGCCCGGTGTGACTTGGCAGGTCGCAGCTCCAGGGCACAGCCCCCTATAGCTGGGTGTGCAGTGGCCTGGGGCCCAGGGTCTGCCCTGGCCAGTCTTGACCGCTCGGCAATCTTAATGGTAATATTAATCATGATAACGGCAGCACCCACCACCTCCCAGGGGCTCTTCTAGGAGCAAAGCACATATTCCTAATTCATTCTTCCCCCAAACTCACCAGAATGTGCCCCCCACCAAGTGTACGTATCCTTGCCCATTTCACTGTCTGCGGCATCCCCTGTGCCTACGGCAGTGATTGGCACACAGTAGGTGCTCAATAAACGTGCTGAGGACACGAAGCTTGGTACTGCTATATCCCCACTTTACAGGCAAAGAAAGCAGGCAGGCGGCTTAGGAAACTGGTCAGTTTATCCAGGGGCCTGCAGGGGCTTCTGAAAGCCCGCAAGGATGGGGGGTGTGAAACTAGGGACAAGGTACAACCACATCAGCAACGTTCTCTTCCTGAAGCTGGTGGGGTATATGAGTGCTGGCTGTATTATTCTTTATACTTTTTGGAATGCATTAAATATTTCACAATTAGACACTCTGAAGGCCGTGGAGCCACCATGGACTGAACCCCCGCCGGAAGCCCACCTTTCCATGTGCAGAGGGCCCCACTCCGGACGGCCTGAGAGGACTCTGTGCTGGGGGGCCCAGCAGACCAGGAAGTCTCCCATGGGTGCAGGGTCAGGAGCTGACAGTAATGAAACCCTGGAGGGCTCACCACAGCACCACACACACCACACGTGCACACCTATACAGTCACATGCACACAATACAGACATACACAAGCCACGTGTATGTGCAATCCTATGCATCCTCACGCACACATGTACACATCACACACATACACATGTGCATGTAATACATAACACACTGCACATGCATATGTGTCTGCCAGTGTCTGCCAACCACACACAAGTACTTACACAATGTACACACATGCACTTGCTACACACACACCCAGAGGCACACACACACACCACACGTGGATACACACTCAACATGCATTATACATGTCTACACAAACATACCACACATGTGGGTGCACACTCGACATGCATTATACATGTCTACACATGCACACGTGTACACATGCACCCACACACATTCTCTGTGCAGGACCATGTAAGGACCACATGAATAGAAAGTGACATTTTCTTCCAGCCCAGGAACCCAGAGCTGGGCTATAAAGTTAGATTCTCTCTCCTGGCTCTGACACTAAAGTTGCAGGATCTGAAATGAGCCCCTCAATCCTAACTTATCCCACTTTACAGCTGGGGAAACTGAGGTCCAGGGTCATGCAGCGGTTTGCCTAATGATGCGGGAACATCATCATTATTTGGCCATGTGTAGCCGTGTCCTGGGCAGCTCTCCCCTGCTTTACCTCCATCTATCCTCACCACAGCCTCGGGGGTTGCATGGGTGTCCCCGGTCTACACACAGTAGCAGGGCACAGCCACTTGCCCACAGACAGCAAGCAGACGGGCGGTAATGGACCCAGCCCCGCTGCCTGGGAGCCGGCGCACTTCCCCTCCACCTCCTGCTCCTGAGGGACTGGGCTCTCACCTGCTCTGACCCCTGGGAGCCCTGTGACCCCCTCAGGCCTCGGTGTCCCAGGTTCTGCCACTGAAAATCACGACATGTTAACACTGCTTCTCCACTTCCCCAAAGACGCCTGAATTCTTCACCTGCTCACTTCATCTCACCCAGTGCTCACAACCATCCCGGGAACCCGTGATCCCATCACGCCCATTTTTCAGATGAGGAAACTGAGGTACTGAGAGCCAACATCACTCATCAGGGTCCGAACCTTGGAGACCTAGCTCCGAGACACCCCAGAATACCAAGGTGCGTCTTCACCAGGGTCCTCTCCTGCACAGAATCACCTGGAAGCTCTGAGAATACACCGAGGTCTGCAGCCCCCACCCCCAACCCCACCCCCATGATTCGGAACTAACTGGTCTGTGGGGTGGAACCCAGGCCCCGGGATTTTCTGACTCTAAGGGGCAGCCCCTGGTCTGCGGGGCTCATTTGCTTCCAGAAGCCTCACACCTCCTTCTATGCCGGCTGGAGGAGGAGGATCCCAGGGGAAGCTCCTGAATTTAAATCAGATCTTCAGGAGGGCGGTGGGGGACGTGCGCCTTCCTCCACATTTCAGTCCCACAGCCCAGGGCCACCAGTCCCCAGGGAAGCGGGGCAAAGGCGATGCAGGTGTGAGGCTGACGTGAGTCCTCGAGAGGGGGCCAGATGGCAGGTGGTGCCTCCCGCACCCTGGCGCTCTGGGGAGGCCCCAGGCTGAGTCAGAACCTGAAGGCTCCCTGCATGGAAGGTGACTTTGGAACCTCAGGAACTCAACATGACAGTTCCAGAAGCTGGAGGCAGTGGCGGGGGGCGGACAGAGGGAGAGGGCTCAGTCTCCAGATTTAGTCCCGTGACAAGCCTGGGCCAGTGGAAACCACATGTTCCAGGCAAGGTCCATGAGAGGAGATACACATGCCATGCACTCTGCCTGGCCTTGGGGACGAACCACCCGCAGGAGACGGCTCAGCACCTGCATCAGCGAGTAGACACTGAGTGTCACTTAAGCGACGAGGATGGGAGCGGGGGTCGCAGCCTGAGCGCCCTGCTGTGTGGCCCCGGCCCCTCCAGTCTACCTCTCTGAGCTGCTATCTGCTTTCCCAAATGAAAAAGGGGAGAAAAGTGTCTGCTTTGCCACGGGGCTGAGAGGAGGCATCTGAGCCCCTGCCCCAGTGTGTGGGAAATCACGTCTCCCCCCAAGGACTTCACAGAGGAGATGGGGGACAGGGCCAAGGGGGCTCCCTGGGACATTGGCCTGTCTCCTTTTCCATCTGCCCATGCCTCTCTGCACCCTCTTCCCACCCACCCAGCTGGAGGGAGCCCCCGTCTCTCGGTCCCTTGCTCTGCTTTTCACGTTTGCTCTCTCTCTCTGGACCTTTCTGTCCCTCTGTTTTCTGCCCAGGTGTCTTCCTCTGTCTCTCTCCATGCCCATCCCACACTGTCTCTTTGTTGCTCTCTGTCTCTCTCTGACCTTCACAGGCTCCCTGGAGAGGGCACCCCCATCTCACACACAGACAGGAAACAGGCAGCCGCCCAGCCCATGGCCCAGACCTGCGCTTCCCAGACAGCCTCCGCTGCCGCCACCCTCACCCACTACTGGGTCAATCCCCACGGGGGCCTGTGGCCTCCCACTTGTGCAGCATCTGGACATCCATCCTGCCCCGTCGTGGGGTCTTCAGAATGGCCTGGACATCCTGAACTGAGCAGAAATCCTGCCCCCAATTGCAGGGAGAAGGAAGCTGCCCATCCAACCAACTGCTGTCCTCCATGGCTCCGGGTGGTGGGCAGCCGCCTCTGGCAGTGGCCAGGCGGTGGAAGGTGTTGGCAGGCACAGGAGCAGAGAGCATCCGGGACAGCAGCTCCTTCACCCAGCATGGAACTAGACTTGGGTGCTGAGGAGGTGGAAGGGGTGTGGAAACAACTAATCAGAGGTGTTTTTGCATTACAATTGCAGCACATCCACTCTGTGCTGGAATTCAAGACAGGGCCTGTCTGCCCTGGGCCATGGCCTAATATTTCCTGTCTCTCCAAACAACAAGGCCGCCCACTCCCAACTCCCCCCGCCCCAGTGCCTGGGCAGCAGGGAGACGCTGAGCAAGCAGGACAGCGTGTTATCCTCCTGCCCCCATGGACTTGGGGAACCAGGGAGGAGACGGGCAGGGCAGGGAAGGACGGGCCTGTTGATGTCCTGCCTCCTGCTCATGGGGTCCCAGTGAGTTTTCCAAATGAGGTGGACAGACTGAGGCTGGGAACAGGTCACTTGGGGCTGAAGCTTTCATCAGCCTTGTTCATATCCAAGAGAACGTTCTAGAAGCAGTAAACCCAGGGGTAAAAAGGAGAAAAATCCCCAGAGCATCTTGAAACTCAGAGGACATACGAGCCAGGGGACAGGGCTGTGGGCTCTGCAGGCTGGGGGGACTCAGGCCGCCGGGACCCCTCATGCAGCCCTTCTGCGGGGTGCTGGCTGGTTTTCTTCTCTCCCCATCTCTGGGCTGGCTCTGCTCCAGGCCATCCTGGGAACAGGGCAGAGCCTGGGGAGGGTGGGCGGGCGCCCAGGAGGAAGCCAGGGGAGGAGGCAGGCGGGATGATTTAGAGCTGTTCTGGGCAGGCCCCTGGAGAGCGTGGGCAGGGGAGGGCGGACGTGACAGAGGGAGGGAGCATTTGTTCAGGGTGAGTCAAAAGATGCAAAGGGCTTTCTCGGGAGGCCTGGAGAGAAAGGGAGGTCTGGAGCCGCTGTGGCGAGGGCTGGCATGGTGCCCGGCCAAAGCCAGAGCTTCAGAGCTGGGCGCTGGCTGCTGGGAGGGTGTTTCCAGGTAGCGAACATGCCAGCCTGTGTCCAGCCTGGCCAGACCTGCAGGCTCTGAGATGCCCCTTTGCATCTTGGCTCCACCCTTGGCAGCCTGGACCCACTGTCGGGCCTTGGTGTGCCCACCTGTGAAACAGGAGAGTGCTGTGGTCCTTCTCACCTGAGGAGCCTGGCACACAGCAGGGCGCGATCGTCTTAGCTGCTGCTTCTCCTTCCTTTCTAACACGCTCAGCAGGCGCCACTGCCCTGAAGCCTCAGCAGCTCGGGCCTTGGATTCTTCTGGGCCTGGTATAGATTTTACCTGTCCATTCGGTTCCATTCTATTCCCAGGGATTCAGGGTAACGTTCAAGAAGCCCTTAGCCTGGCATGCAGGGCCTACCCCAGCTTGCCCCAGACCATCCTTCCTGCTCATCCCCAGCTTTGTGTGGCTGCAGCCTACAACCTCCCTATGTTTAGGTGCCCCAGCCTCTGCCCACTCCATTCCCCCCATCGAGAATGCCCAGGTGCTTCCCTCTGAAGGCGTAATTCCTCTATGTCATTGTCCATCAAGGCCCAACTCAATTGCCACTTCCTCCAGGGAGCCTTCCCTGGATGCTCTAGCCTGCCCCACTGAGCTTCCAGAGTGTCGCCTCCAGACCATTCATCCACCCTTGGTCTGGGCCAATGTTTGAGCCCAGAAACCATGTGCCCAAGGAGCCAGGGCTGGCATGGAGAGTGATGCCCAAGGAAGCCTGGATTTTTGCAAGCAGCAGGAACAGGAGAGGAAAGGTTTGCTCTGCTGTAGAAAAAGAGATGTTCTCGGGGGAGACGGACGGGGCTTCTACTCCAACTAAGACAGATGAGCTAATATGAATCCCCAGGGCTTTCAGGCGGAGACGCCCACACACCTGGCTCCTGGCAGGGCCTGGAATCTCAAGGTGATCCTGCAGACAGGAGTGCGTGTGTGTGCGGGGGTGCTGGCGCCCATCCAGGACTAAACCAGTGACCCCACAAATGGGCACAGGGGAGGGTGCCTAAGACAGAGCCCCCTCAAGCCGCTCATCTGAGGAATCACCCAGATCATTCGCTTTAAAGGGATGCTCAAAGCCGGACCGTCCTCTTCCTGTGAACATCACAGAAGCAAGCCCCCGACCTCCCCGATTATTTGAGAACTCTCCCTCTACACCGTACATCAAATTAGAGCAGCGTCCAGCGGGGCCGCACCAGCACCGACAGGTATTAAACTTTAATGAGCGCTAATGGCTTTGCCCTACTTTGTGAGTGCCAGGCCTACATTTATGAACATTTAATTTCTCGAGCCTTGACCTCGCTCCCCGGCCCCTGACTGCCTCTCATCCTCCAGCCCCGCCTCTCCCCTCACGGATGTTTGTGTTTTTCGTCAGCAGTCACGGCTGAGCCTTCCCCAGCCCCGACAGCCCGAATGTGCATTCTCCCAGGGAGTCAACAACCCGGAGCCGGCAGTGAACCCGAACGGTATCGACGCCTGGCGACAAGTGGCCCGAGGTCCCCAGGCAGATTGGAAGCGTCCTGTGGGCCCCCGAGAGGCGCGCGCTCCATGCTGCCGGCAGACCGTAACCCCCAGGATGCCTGGAGTTCCCCAGCCCAGCCCCGCCCCAATGGGCCTGCATCAGGACCGCGGGGCGCAGGCTGGCGGCCAAACCCCTGCTGCCCCCTGGCGGTGAGAAGGCCCACCTGCCCGTGGTGGGGAACCTCAAGCCCCTGAGCCGAGCCCAGCCACCAGGCTGGGAGGGCAGCGGGGGAATAGATAGACGGGGTCTGGGCAGGGCACCTCACTGTGGACTGGGCCCCTAAGAAGATCAGAACCCAGAACCGCCTGCTGCCTCCTGGAGGCAAGTCCCCTGCCTTGGGGGCCTGTAAGTCACACAGGAGCCTGAAGACTGTTTCAGAAGGTTGCAGACCTGTCTCAGTCAGGGATAGGTGGCTCTTTGGGACTCAGTAGTAGTCTCTGCAAAATGAAGTTAGCAAAACACCCTCCCAGCTGCTTCCACACCCCTTCAGCTCCAGGGATGGAGTAAATATGAGAGGCATTTATTAGGCACCTACTGTGTGCTGGGTACTGTGTGAGACGGAGCTGTAACGACATCAGACATTTCCATCAGGATTCAAGGGGATGTTGCATCAATCACAGACACCAGGTCATTTGGGCTGGGAGCCCTGAGAGGATGTGGCCCGTGGCCTCCCTGCCGCTCCTATCTTGCCAGAGGCCTCAGACAGCCTGAAGTTCACATATTTTGTGCCCCCGTCTCCCTTTTCTTGAGACAGGGTCTTGCTATGTTGCCCAGGCTGGAGTGAAGTGGCGTAATCACAGTTCATTGCAGTCTTGACCTGCTGGCCTCAAGTGATCCTCCCGCTTCAGCTTCCCAAAGTGTTGGGTTTACAAGTGTGCACCACCATGCCCAGTGCAGTTTCTCTTCCGGCCTCCAAGAGGCAGCTGCCTGTGAGAAGCAATGATTGCAGGCCCTGCACCAGCAGCCTCGACAGGGCTTCTGTCTGATCCTCCTCCCTCTGACTAGCCTGTGGTCCTTATCTGAGGGAGGAGGCCGAGCCCAAAGAGGCAGGGAAAGGGTGAGAGGAACCTCGGCCACACTGGGACCCAGAGGCATGCACCCTGCCTCCGGGTGGATGGAGAGACCTCGGAGGGCATCCCCGCACATTCGGGGTCAGCCAACCTGGCCCCAGCCGCCTCTCCAGCCTCAGGCTCCATCTCCCCTGAGGCAACGCTCCCTAAGAGTCAAGGAGGCTGGCTTTCTGGGTTCCAGTCCCTTCCACAAGTCCTGGCTGTGATATGTGGCTCACTCTCAGTTTCCTCATCTGTGATACAGACATAGTGGGAGAAACTACCCCTCAATAGGATTGCCTGATAAAATCTAGGACTCCCAGTGAAACTTAAATTTCAGATAAACAACAAATACTTTTTCAATATAACAGCTTTATTAATACATAACCTGCATCCCATATGATCCCATTTAAAGCATACAGTTTGATGGACTTTAGAATACTCACAAAAGTGGGGAGCTACTCACCAAAGTCAATTTCAGAATATGTTCACCACTCCAGGGAGAAACCCCATAACCATTAGCAATCACTCTCCATCCCCTCCCCAGCCTGAAGCAATGGATGTTTTAAGAGCATAAGTATAGCCAAATATTGCATGGGACATACTTACACTAAAAGGTATTTTTTGTTTATCTAAAGTTGACGTTTAACTGGGTGTCCTGTTTTTTTTCTTTCTGCATCTGGTAACTCTCTCTGCCAGGCCTGCTGTAGTACCGAAGGAGTCGGCCGTCTGTGCAGAATCAATGCTGTGTGTGCCAGCTGTTCTGTTATCATTATTTATATTGTCTTCATTTGGGTCCCTCCAGAAGCGGATCCCAGGACAAGGATCACCAGCAGGGGAGATGATCTGGGAGGGAATCCCGGGAAGGGAGGGAGTGGGGGGTGAGGCTGGGAAGGAAACCTACAGGGGCCACGTTGAACAGGCCAGCGGGGCCCATAGGAGAGAAGAGTTCCCAGGAACGACAAGGACGATGGGGAGGTATCCACCAACACCTTTCTTTCTTGGGCTGGAGTGACTCCCAGGGACACCCACCTCTTGGCATGTAAGTTGCAGCCTGTGTGAGTCGGGGCAGCCCGGGAACACATTCCAGCATAGAAGTCCAGAAGCCACAGGGTTCTATAGAGCCATCTGCAGGTGAGCTCGGAGACTGGTGGGGGACATGCCAGTGAGGCCCCACGAGCATCTACTCCAGTGACCTTGGGCATACATGTCAGCTTGAATAGTGTCCTCACCCCCAATTCATGTCCACCTGGAACCTGTAAATGGGGTCTTGCTTGGAAACGGGGTCTTTGCAGATGTCTTCAAGTTAAAATGTGGGTATATTAAATTATGACCGGGGTCCTTATAAGAGGGGAACTGGGACACAGACACAGAGGAAAGGCAGCCATGTGATGACCGCAGACACTGGAATGATGCTGCCGCAAGCCAAGGTATGCTGGAGCCACCAGAGACTGGAAGAGGCAGGAAGCATCGCTGGCTGGACCTGCCAGGCAGAGTGTGGCCCTGCCAACCCCTTGATTTTGGCCTTCTGGCTTCCAGAACTGTGGGAGAAGAAATCTTCCAGCCCCCTCGGTTTGTGGTACTTTGTTACGGCAGCCGCAAGGGACAAATATCGCAAGTCACTACCACTCTGTGCCTCAGTTTACTCAACTGGCAAAAGGGATAAAAATGCCTGCTTCTTAGGGTGGGTGCGTGTGACATGCACTGATGCCCGAATGTGTTTCCACACTACCTGGAGTGTCACAGCTCTGTGCCACGTGGGCTGCTGGGACCATTCTTATTGCTGCTGTGGGTCTGCCTTGCTCCATCCTGTTGCTCCATCCTGGCCCTCTCTTGGAGGTGCTGGGGCTGCCAGCTGGGGCGGGGGTGGTGCCTGGGAGCTGACAGCATCAAACCGGCTAAGCAGCCCCAGCCAAGGAAGCTGGCGCCTTGTCCTGTCAACTCCCAGGGTGCAGCGGCGGAGCCGTGAAGGCGCTGCAATAAAGTGGACCGCTATCAGTTCCCCGTGGTGCCCGGCCCCTCTGCTCAGCCCTGCCCAGAGCTTGTCATTCTGCCAGCATGACGCAACTCCAAAGTGCAGACACAAAAATGTAATGTCATAACATTCGCAGTCCAATAACCTTTGCTTCAGGAGACAGCTCTGGCTGTCAGAGGAGCCGGGAGGTAAATATTTCAGCAGGCGAGGCCAGCACAGGGTTCGGGCTGGGGCCAGGCTCCCAGAGCTGGGCGGTGGTGGGGGGGTGGGGGGGAACAAGGCGGTGGGGGGGACAAGGCGGGGGTACGGGAACACTAGCATCCAAGCTCACCCCATTTAAAATATCCGCACAGTAAATCCAAGGCGAGTGAGCAGGAGAGGCCAGAGCCAGAATGAAATATGAGCAGACATAAAGCCCGACACCTTTATTGTTCTGAAATGTCTTCCAACAGGTTATGGGACCACAGCTTGACCCTAACCCATCATATTGTTATATGGAGGGACACGAAGCTAGCTCTTAGAATTAAGGCTCCAAGGGGACTCGCTGCCCTGGCCAGGCCACAGTCCTGGGGGGCACGGGTGTCCCCCACTTAGCAGGAATCTGACCCTGATCTTCTTGCCAGAAAGCAAAGGAGGCCCCGTCCCCGTCTGTTGCTGGACATCTCCCCTTGGTCACTTGAATGATGACCCCCACCCCAACGTCAGCAGAACCGTGCCTGTGACCACATAAAGCTACAGGCCGTGAGTATTTTGGAGCACCTACTGTGTGCCAGCGACTGTCCCAGAGTTCAGGGACACAGAAGTATGTGTAAGAATACATAGTTCCCTTTGTACAACTATTATGTATCCATCATAACTACAAATAAATAATTTTATAAATAGATAAAGAAATAATCTGTACTATCTAGGCCTGATCTGCAGCTGAATCCCAGCCTAGGCCCCGAGGTCAGCTGCTGGTGCTTTCTTCGCTTTCTCTGTCCCTTCTCAAGCTTCAGTCATGCCTCAGTTTCTCCTTGGGTAAAACAAGACAAAGAGCCTGACTCCACGGGGTCTGTGTAAGGCCTCAATGCCCAGATCCGCTAAGCGTGGGTCCACCTGCCATGCAGCTGTTTGCAAGTGACGCCGCTCTCTGGGCCTCAGTTTGCTTATCTATTAAATGGGGCAATACTAGCACCTGCTGGGCAGGCTTGTGGGAATTCAATGGGTTAGTTCAGGTAAAGGGGTCCAAGCAGGAAGGGCCTCAACGATTTGTTAGGATTATTCTTCTATATAGAAGAGAAGACCTTGGGGGCTCAGCTGTGAGAGCAGGAGGTTCTCCCTGCTTGAGGCTCTCTAGGACAGTGACAAATGGTGGGAGGGATGGAGGACAGAAGCAGAGACGTGGCCACAGGAAGATGCTGTGCACATCCAGGTTTGCACCACATACATGCAAACCAGATGAAAATAATGTGACCCCCACCCTCAGCCCCTGGTATGACCCTAGCAGCCACTTTTTTTTTTTTTTTTTTTGAGACAGAGTCTCACTCTGTCACCCAGGCTGGAGTGCAGTGGTGCAATCTCGGCTCACCGCAACCTCCGCCTCCCGGGTTCAAGCTATTCTCCTGCCTCAGCCTCCTGAGTAGCTGGGATTACAGGTGCCCGCCACCACATCCAGCTAATTTTTATATTTTTAGTAGAGACGGGGTTTCACCATGTTAGCCAGGATGGTCTCGATTTCCTGACCTCAAGTGATCCACCCGCCTTGGCCTCCCAAAGTGCTTGGATAACAGGCATGAGCCACCACCCCTGGCCCCTAGCAGCTTCTTAATGAGGTTCTGCTCTACCAGAATGCCTCAGATGCTGCCTGGCCCCCACTGCTGGCCAGTCCCTCCTCTCCCCAGGACCTGGCTGGGGGGCCTCAGAGCCTGAGCTCCTTTTCCCAGTCAATGAGGGCCATTCCATGGTTCAGAGATTACCCTCAACATCGTGGAACATTTCTCTCTCTTTTTTTTCCCCTCATAATCTATTCCCAAAGAACACTTCTTTACCTGTAGGATTCAGGGCACCTATGATATTGCCTGGGGATTCCCCATCTAAACACAACCTCATCACCCAGTCACTTGTCCTGGCTCAACCCAACCCCCAATGCAGAGTCACCAGCTGCCCCACTTCTTCATCAATAGTCAGACCTGAGTCAAGGGAAGGAAAGAAACCCAGATGTTGCCTGCCCTCTTTCCATCTTTCCTGCCTTCCTTCCATCCACCTATCCACTCATCCACCCATCCATCCATCTACTCACCCATCTACCCGTCCATCCATCCATCCAACCACCCACCCACCCATCCACTCACCCATCTACGCACTCATCCATCTGTTCATCCATCCATCCATCCACCCACCTATGTATCCATCCATCCATCCATCCATCCATCCATCCATCCATCCACCCACCCACCCACACATCTACTCACCCATCTACCTAGCCATACATCCATCCATCCATCTACCCATGTATGTATCCAACCATCTATCCATCCATCCATCCACCCACTCACCCATTCATTCACCAATCCATACATCCATCCACCCATCGATCCACTCACCCATCCACTCACCAATCCATCCATCCATTCATCCACGGGTCTATCCCCCCACCCATCCACTCACCCATCTACCCACCCATCCATCTGTTGATCCATCCATCCACCCACCAACCATCCACCCACCCATCCACTCACCCATCTACCTACCCATCCATCCCTTTATCCATCCCTTCATCCATCCATCCATCCATCCATCCATCCATCCACCCACCCATCCACCCACTCACCCATTCATTCATCAATCCATACATCCATCCACCCATGCATCCACTCACCCATCCACTCACCAATCCATCCATCCATCCATCCACCCACCCATCCACCCACTCACCATCCAATCCACCATCCACCCATCCACACATCCACTGTTCATCATCCATCCATCCATCATCCACCCACCTGCCCACCATCCATCCATTCGTCCACCATCCATCTACCTGTCCATCACCCATCTACCTGCCCATCATCCATCCATCCATCATCCATCCACCCATCCACTATTCATCTGTCCATCATCTATCCACCCATCCATCATCCATCCATCCATCATCCACCCACCTGCCCCTCCATCTATCCATCCATCTACCCATCCATCCATCCATCCATTCATCCAATTGTCCATCTGTCCACTGCCTGTCCCTCTGTCCATGCATCTATCCATCCACCCATCCATCTGTCCATTCATCGACTTCTCCATGTGTCCATTGTCTATCTGTCCATCCAGTCATGTATCCACCCATCCACACATCCACTGTTCATCCACTTATCCACCTGTCCATTTGCTCATCATCCATCCATCCATTCATCCAGTAAACGTTTATTGAGTTCCAACTATGCGCTAGGCTCTGTGCCTAGGATGTGGCAGCAAGAAAAACAGCTAAAAATCCCTGCTGACCTTCTGGCTGGGGAGACACACAGCATTTTAACATGAGTATGAAGAAACAAAGTGTTCATCTGTCCATCAGTAGGAAGTGCCATAAAGACAAACAGCAGAAGAACAGGGTGGAGAGAAGGGCGGGTGGGTGGAGAAAGTAATGGATGGGTGGGCAGCGGTAGAGATATCATTTTCCATAGGCTGGCCACACTGAGAAGAGGATGTTTGTGAAAAGACCTGAAGGAAACGAGGACACTAGCCACGGAGATATCTGGGGAAGAGTCTTCCTGGAACAAGGAACAGCAAGCGCAATGGCCCAGAGGCAGCAGCACATTTGCAAACCTTTTCTTAAAGGGGGCCAGATGGTATTTTTGGCTTTGTGGGCTGAATGGTCTCTGTCAAAACCACTGAGCTTTGCCACTGCAGCACCCAAGCAGCCTCGGAGAATACCTAAATGAACACATGTGGCTGTTCCAATACAACTTTATTTATGGACACTAAAATTTGAATTTCATATACTTTTTATCTGTGGGTTTAGGACGGGGTGGGAGGTGGGGCACAGCGCACACCGACTCCTAAACACAGGGAAATTTCTTGTAGGCAAAACCCATCAGGGAGGGGGGCCTGCGGGAGGGGGCGGCTGAGTCTTGACAGAAGAGGCGAACCTGGGAGCCATGGTGAGGGCAGAGCAGAGCTGGCTACAGCAGCACCCACAGGTCACCTGCATCTGCCTGAAGGTGGCAGATGGCTCGTTCTGAAGCACACATGGCACCAGCCAGCTTGTCTACACCACCGGCTCCTCCCCTCCCTTCTCTCTCCAGCCTGGGAAGCTGCATCCTGCTGGAGCTGAGGGCACAGACTCAGCCTTACCTGCTTCAAAGTCCAGCACCACCTGATGAATTGTGTGCCTGCAGGCAAGCGGCTCTACCTCTCTGGGCCTTGGCTACCCCATCTGTGAAATGGAAAGAGTGACAGTGCCAGCCTCCTGGGGCAGCCGCAAGGGCCAATGAGTCTGTGTTGTGAAACTCTGGGACAGGGCCTGGCCCCACAAGGGCAGGGCAGGATAAACAGGGAGCAGGCTTGCACTTCACACACGCTGCTGGTGCCCATCAAATGTGCCCGGCGCATCTGTCCTCTACACATTTGTCCCATAGCAGCTTCTCAGGAGGGCAGCTCTCAGCCCCGAAACAAGGGCTGCTGTCGTCCTGGGAGCTTCAGGCAGCCAGCCAAGGAGGCTCCCCGGGCAGGGCCCTGCTTGGCCCAGGGTTCCGGGCAAAAGCAACGCCTGAGCTGCTCACAAACCTTGCCAACTGCCTAGGAGTCCCCTCCCATCACAAAATGCCCCCTGCCTTTCTCCCAAAAATGTTCTCTGCCTCCTCCTCAGCCAGGGAACGTACCCTTTCCCCTGGCCACTATCCCCAGCTCCCCTCCCCTAGCAGAGCTGGCTGCATCCCAGCCCATGTCCATTAGTGCCACATCCCAATGCCAGAGATTTGGGCTGCAGATCTGCACCCCCAGACCATCAGCCCCCTGTGAACAGCACTCTCAGGCCCTGGCAAGGCGTCCTCAGCACAGCCACTGGAGGAGACGTATCTGAGTAATGCAAGGAGCCATGTTCCTGGGGGAATGGTGTTTCAGGAGCAGGGAATGGCCAGTGCAAAGGCCCTGAGATGGGAGTGTGCCTGGTTGCAATTGAGGAAGAGCAAGGAGCAGGTGGCAGGGGAGGAGCCAGGGAAGCAATGGGTCCCATTCGGAGGTCCCCACAGGTCCCTGGGAGGACTCTGGATCTCATTCGCAGTGAGAGGGGAGCCTGCTGGATGTTCTGAGCTAAAGAGACGTCATTTTGATTTTTGCCTTTTTAAAATTTCAACTTTTTTTGAGTCACGATCTCACTTGTTGCCCAGGCTGGAGTGCAGTGGTGTGATTAGAGCTCACTGCAGCCTCAACCGCCTGGGCTGAAGCGATCCTCCCACTTCAGCCTCCTGAGTAGCTGGGTCTACAGGCGTGCACCACCATATGCCCTGCTAATTATTTTTTGTAGATATGGGGTCAGGCTATGTTGTCCAAGCTCATCTCGAACTCCTGGCTTAAAGTGATCTTCCTGCTTCAACCTCCCAAAATTCTAGGATTACAGGTGTGAGCCACTGGGCCAGGCAAACTTTTTAAGCTGAGATACCTGCAGATTTGTTTGCAACTGTAAGCAGTAATGCAGCCATCCCCGACACCCTTCACCCAGCCTCCAAGGGCAACCCCTTGCTCACTGCAGTACCCGCCACAAGCAGGAATTGATAACCACTAATCTGCTCTCCATTCTAGAACTCGGTCACCTCAAGCACGTAACGGAAATGGAATCACACAGTGCTCGGTCCTTTGAGGCTGGCCTTCCCATTCAGTGCAGTCCTCTGGAGATGCACCCAGGTTGCCCTGTGCACCCATGCTTTGTTTCTTTTCATTGCTGAGTAGCGTGCCGTGGTGTGGACGCGCCATGCTTTGTTGAACTGCTTGCTGATTTTGGGTTTAACAGGATCAAGAAGCACCTTTCTCCCTGAGAGGATGAGGGAGGCATATCCAGCAGCTCAGCTGCTCCCCCTGCGCCCCCAGGCCTTCTCCACATCTGCTGCTCCCCACTCCCTGCTGCCCGCCACCCCCTCCTATCTTCAGAGCCTGTGCCCGGCTTTCTCTGCTGGCCCCCCTTTTCAGCGGCACCCCCTCTTCATGCACAAATTGCTTGGAGAGGGGTACAATTTGTGCATGGAGAGCGGGTGCTGCTGAAAAGGGGGAACCAGCAGGGATGCCCCATTTGCTGGGCACCTGTGGAGCACACTGCTCCCCTCACCCTACCATCGCCTCCTCTGATGTCTCCGGCTGGGGAGGCCAGTGGCTATGAGCAGCTAATCCTTAGGGTGTGCTCCCTGTTTAGACGTGGCTCAGAGATGTTTAACAGCCTGCCAAACGTCAGACAGCCTGAAGATGACGGACTCTCGCCCTGGTGTGCCTTGAACCTCACAGAGACAGATCCTTGTCACATGTGCTCTGAGAAGGAGGAATTCACCCAGCAGGTCTCCCAAAAGGATCTGAGAGTAGTGGCTGGTGGGGCCGCTGAGGCGCAAGCCCTGGGCTCTCAGCTCGAGCGTGGGCCACTGCAGGTGAGCGTGACACAAGGACTGAAGGAACAGAGCCGCCTCACCCAGGGCAGTCAGTTTCTCAAGCGCCGACAGGGCATTAGCTAAAGTGATCACTAGACTATTAATTTCTTCCCCAGCCCCTGCCAAGGGTATTACAGTGAAATACGGCAGCTTCGCTATAGGGAAATTCTTCAGGGTGACAAACATAAAAATAGCTCTAATTGAAGTTGATAGAAATTATACCCTTTAAAAATACACGTCCGGATGCACTGGCTAAAATGTGAGTTAACGCCAGGGCAGGGTTTCTGTCACGGGATCATGGAAACACAGTGACAGCCACAGCAAACAGCCTCAGGAGATGTCACTTCTGCTTGGTGGGCCCCAAGGTGTCAAGGAGGTGGCAGTGACGGGCTGGAGGGCTGGCCACTGGGCCCTGCAGACACAATCCCACCTGCTCACCCGGAAGTCCCTGCAGAGGGACGGCAGGCAGCCCAGGGATAGAGAGACCACCTGCCGGTCTCTATTCCACTGCCGAGAGACCGAGGGTATGTCCTGGGCATCTCAAAGGCCCATGGACTGAGGCCATTGGCTCATTGGCAGGCAAGGCTAGGCTCCAACCTCAGCTATCACCACGAGGCCTTACTCCCTAAAGCCTGATGCCCATCTGAAACTCACACATTAAAAAATGTAAATAACAGGCCAGGTGAAGTGGTTCACATGTGCAATCCCAGTGCTTTGGGAATCCAGGGCAGGAGGATTGCTTAGGGTCGGGAGTTTGAGACCAGCCTGGGCAACATAGCAACATCCTGTTTCTACAAAAATTTTATTTATTTTTATTTAGAGGCAGAGTTTCACTCAGTCACCCAGGCTGGAGCGCAGTGGTGTGATCTCTGCTTACTGCACCTCTGCCTCCCAGGTTCAAGCAATTATCCTGGCTCAGCCTCCCGTGTAGCTGGGATTACAGGCGCCTGCCACCAAGCCCGGCTAATTTTTGTATTTGTAGTAGAGACGGGGTTTCATCATGTTGGCCAGGCTGGTCTCAAACTCCTAACCTCAAGTGATCCACCCGACTTGGCCTTCCAAAGTACTGGGATTATGGTCGTAAGCCACTACGCCTGGCCTCTACAAAAATTTTAAAAATTAGCTCGGCACGGTGGCACACACCTGTGATCCCAGCTAATTAGGAGACTGAGGCAGGAGGATCACTTGAGGCCAGGAGGTCAAGGCTGCAGTGAGCTGAGATCCACTGCACTCCAACCTGAAGACAGAACGACACCCCGTTTACTTAAAAAAAAGTAAACAACAGAGGCCCTAGAGAGCTGAGAAAAATTTGCACGTTCTTGCACGCAGTGATGAATTGACTTTCAGCAGTCAGGAAGGTTTCAATTCAGTGGATGGAAGAATAATAAGTATAATGGCAATAAAATAATAATCAACATAGGTGCAGCATCTGCTCCATGCTCTGCTCTGTTTTAAATACTTTCCACATATTTTAATTCACTTAATCCTCGCCACAGCCCGTGAGGTAGACACAGCCATTATCATCATCATTTTCCAGATGAGGAAACTCGTGCAGAGGCTCAGAGAGGTTGCATAACCTCCTAGACTGGGGGCCAGGGCAGAGGCGGGAGTGGAGCAGCTTGGGGCTCCAGCCCACCCTCGCACCGTTCCACCCTCCCAGCCACCTGCAGAGCCTGTCAGTCTGACATGTGGGAGAAACCCCTTGACCTGCTGACCTGCAGGAAGTGCCTCTGTTCATTCTTAAACCCAAGCTAGGAACGCACCACGCACAATGGTATCAGGAGCTGGTCCCGAACAGCTCACGTGAAGATGTTTTTTCTTTGTTTTTGGGACAGGGTCTTGCTCTGTCACCCAGGCTGGAGTACAGTGACGCAATCTTGGCTCACTGCAACCTCCTCCTCCCAGGTTCAAGCGATTCTCCTGCCTCAGCCTCCCGAGTGTCTGGGATTACAGGTGTGTACCGCCACATCCAGCTAATTTTTTGTATTTTTAGTAGAGATGAGGTTTCACCATGTTGGACAGGCTGGTTTTGAACTCCTCACCTCAAGTGATCCTCCCGCCTCGGTCTCCCAAAGTGCTTGGATTACAGGCATGAGCCACCATACCCGCCTTTGTTTTTGAGACAGGGTCTCATTCTGTCACCCAGACTGGAGTGCAGTGGTGCAATCACCACTCACTGCAGCCTGGAACTTGTGGGCTCAAGTGATCCTCCTGTCTCAGCCTCCCAGGTAACTGGGACCACAGGCACACGCCACCATGCCCAGCTAATTTTTTCTACCTTTTGTATAGACGGAGTCTCACTGTGTTGCCCAGGCTGGTCTGAACTCCTGAGCCCAGCCTTGCTTGATGATTCTTAAGTGACTTGTACCATCTGTTTCCATTCTGGACACACCTTTATCGACTGAGATTCAGAAATGCACCTAAAACCCACTGTCTAAGCTCAAAGCTGTGCTGAGAGAGGTGGGGACCAGGGGACATAAAACAAGCCTGTTAGTGCATTTTAAACTACTTATCTGGCCCCTGCCCTGGGCCAAGCACCATTCCTGGCACTGAAGACTTGGCAGTGAGTAACACAGGGAAAGATCCAGCTTCTGTGAAGCTGACATTTCAGGTTAAAGGAAGACAGACGATGTATATCCACTCCTTCTGGTTCCACAGGCAAACACGAAAGTCACCAAAAATGAAAATGCAGACGCCGTCTCCTGGCATAAAGACACAATTCAAGAGTCTACGACTCTCACCAGCAAAGGATTAAGAGTCATTTTTTTAAAGAGAAGAAAAACGGAAAGATTAAAAAGAACCGCCCCACCCCCACCCTGCGCCCGCCGCCTCTCTCTGCCCCCCTCCCCCTCCGCACATCCACGGAAAGAAATCTAATAATGGGAGAACATTGAGAAGACAGCAATTTTAGTGCCTTTTCACTGCCGCCTTCCCTGAAAAGATCTGAAGGGAATAATTGACTGAAGTGAGTCCCAGTTGGGGTGGAAAGGGGAAAAGGAAACATGGGAAATAAAAGGCAGAAGCTTCCAGAAAGGGCGCAGCACACAGGCAGAGTCGTGCCAGGGCCTCGTCAGCGCCGCGGCCATTTGTCCGGAGAAATCACGGCTGGAGCAAGCACAGCCCTGGGTCCAGGCAAAGACAAATGTGCCCCTTCCACAGGAGGAAAAGGACGTCCCGGCTGGAAATCCCGGGTCAGCCAGCTTGGCATCCACGCCCAGGTGGACTCTAGAACAGATCACTGGGAAAATCAATTTGCAATCACGTGAATTAGCCATGAGAATTACTACGGGCCTGGCTACTGGCCTGGCTGGTGGACAGGGAAATCACACCAGACCCAGTGACCTCCCTCCCTTCCAGGTGACAGCACCGGTTCAGGGGAAGAGAGCGGGGTTGGGGGCATCCACCTGCCCATGACAGTCACAGCGGTGGGGGGTGGTAACATGCCCAGCTGCGACTCCACCCAAACACCCGCCCCAATGCCAAAACCGACAATGCTCACAGGATGAGATGCCCCATGATTCTGCCTGCCGCGTGCCAGGCTGAGCTCTGCAGACACGCGCTCATTCCATCCTCAGCAGTACCACGAGAGCAAGGCCACTGGCAGCAGCGCCTGTCCAGCACAGCTTGTCCTGCGTCACGCACTGACTCGGTTACTGCGGGCTGTGTGGCCACGGGGAAGTGACTAAACCTCTCTGGGCCCCAGCTTCCTCATCTGCAAAATGGTCACAATGACAGTACCTACTACCTACCTCACAGGGGGAAAAAAGTGACTCAAGATGGGCGTATTTAGACTACTACCGGGCCTTTAGGAGCCGCTGGATAAAACCTAGCTGATTTTACTTCCCCTGATGGTAACCCCTTAATTATTTAATGTCATTTAAATTATTTAGCCACCACATGTGCCATGCAATGCTCAAGCACTTTGCAAATCTTACTTGCCTGATCCTCCAAACATGCCTATGACATAGGTTCTATCATTATACGCCCATTTGATGGAGGTGGAGACTGAGGCAGGGAGGGGAAAGTCAGCTGCCTCAGGTCACACAGAGCCAGCTATGCACACAGATGCTGTCATCCTCAGCCTGCACTGTTAACTTCAGGGTACATCCACCACTCAGAACAGCCAGGAAGGTTAGGAGGGCACTCAGGGTGGCCCCATCGCAGGAAAGAGGTTCACCAGCTGAACGCACCCAGAGGTGAAGGCAAGATACGGAAAAAGCCGCATCTGGAGATGCTGAGCGGGAAGATCTGCCGGTGCAGAGATGAGAAAGGAGGATGAAGCAAATGACGCCCAGGCAGCCTGCCCCGCCCTGCCATGGGCAGCCCAGGCTCAGGGCTCCAGGGAAGAACAGGACAGGCGGTCAGCAAGTGGGTGCCCCAATGCAGCAAGAGCCCTCGTGCTCATCTGGGGCAGCAGGGAAACTGCACATGGATGATCTGCATCCATTCTCCAGATCTTTATTCAGACCCTGGGTTTGCTTTCAGTCACTATGAAAAGCAACAACAGCCACCAGCACCCAAGGAGGTGGAGGTGCGGAGCAGGACGAGCAGGGCCACCACCCACAGGCCCAGCACAGGGAAGGCGCGGCCTCTGTGTGTTCATTCTCTTGATCCAGAGGTGAGGGAGAGCCCAGGGGTGTTCCCAGCACCCTCAAAGCTCGGAGGTGGGAAGAACCTGAAAGGTCACCTGCTCCATAGTCTCAACTCCAGGCTAGGTCCTGCCTGAGACCAATACGGAGGCTTTGGCCAGTGGTTTTCAGAAAGAAAATCAAACGGAATGACAACACTGACTGCGCCGCATGCAGTGAAAACTGCAGAGGCCTGACGCTTCCGTTTCAGACGCCGGGTGTGGCAGCATTGCTGACACCTGGACAACCAGGACTCCTGCCCTGGGCCTTGTGCTGACAGGAGCCCAGCCCTAACCCACACCCAGGGGCCCCTGAAGGCAAGGAGATATGCAGCCCAGGGGACCGGCCCCCAGCCCATCCCTGTGCCAGGTCCCCGGTTTCCCTGCTTGAAAGTCCAGAGCCCACGTGCAGGGCCTCCCCCAAGGCCTGTCCTCCCGCGGGGGCTGTGCTGCCGGTGAGCCCACCCCAGACCCAAAGGGTAGCATGAGCTTTGAGGAGCAGGCTGGGGTGCCCACAGGCGTGGCCTGGTGTGATGCGGTACACAGTGGCGGGTGAGAAGAGACGGCAACAGCAGGAGCTTCTGTCTGCACTCTGTCACCAGCCCCTCGATGCTGGGGGCAGACCCGGGGTGTGTGCGTATGTGTGAGTGTGCATCAAGCGCACTGCAAATGTGCCTGTGGATACATGCACTTGTGTACATGTCTGTGAGTGTATGTGCCCATGTATACGTGTGCCTATGTGTATACAAGCATGTGTGCATGTCAGTGTGTGCATTTGCGTGGGCATGTGTGTACATGAACGTGTGTGCCTGTGTGAGCATGTGTATGTGTGAACGTGTGAATGTTCATGCATGTATTTTGGCATGACATATGTGTACATATGCGTGCCTTGTGTGTGAGCATGCACATGTGCACATAAGAAATGTGAGGGCAAGGCCGGGCATGGTGACGGGCGCCTGTAATCCCAGCTACTCAGGAGGCTGGGACAGGAGAATCGCTTGAACTGAGGAGGCAGAGGTTGCAGTGAGCCAAGATCACACCACTGCACTCTAGCCTGGGCGATGAAGTGAGACTTCATCTAAAAAAAAAAAAAAATTGTGAGGGCATGTGTGTGTCATCTGCACACATGAACACACTCACACGTGTGTGTGTGTTAGACTGTTCAGTGGCTCACAGCCTACCAGGCTGCAGAAAGCCACCAGTGTCCTACCCGAGCCACCAAGGCTGCAGGTGGCCTAATCCTGCACCTCTGATTCTGCCCCTTCTGTGCTGCACGCCACCGACTAGTCGGCATCTCTGAAGCTCTGTCTTCAAAAGCTGATGAGCTGATGCTTAGGCCGGGAGCTCCTTGAGCAAAGCCTTGGCCATCCCCTGGCTCAGTGCCAGGCTTAATGAACATTTGTTGAATGAATAATCAAGGGAACGAACAAAGGCTCAAAAATCCATCAGCCAATCCCCAAACACTGCTGGAGTGGCGCATGTCAGGAGGGCTAATAGAAGCTCATTAAAGCACCAAGGCTTGATGCTGCCCATCAGCCCCTGGTGACCCTGGAGTCCTGCAAAGTGCAGCCGGGTCCTCACCAAGGCTTCGAGGAGGACCCTGGCCTGTACCTGGGGCAGGGGCAGCCTCTACGCCCTGTTCCGCCATGGCTCGGAGACACTAGGGTCCCAGGAAGGCCTGGGTCCCGCCTGTCCTAGTACGCAGTCCTGCCCTGGCTCTGTCCTCCTGGGACCCCAGCCCCAGCTGCTGGAAGTCCACTCAGGCCAGCCGGCCAGCATGCTGGAGGCTTCTTTATGGGACATCTGGGGCGGCAAGGAAACTCCACACAGGATGTGAGGTCTGAAGGGCGTCCCGCCCTGCTCCCAGCGCACCCGGCTACTTGGAGTCCTCAGACAAGGCACTGGCTTATTTGGGCATCAGGGTTCCCAGCTCCAAAATGGACGTGGCTCCCTCCCTTCTACCTCTTCCCTTACTCTTTTCCTTCTTCTCTTCCTCCCGGCAGCCAACAGTGTTACTGCTGCTGTCACTGTTGGTGGTGCCAGGCATGAGACTGCCACCCTGCAGCAGTGGCAGTGGGAGGAGCTGGGCACCTTCTGCGGTGCATGGCCTCACCCCATGAACCTCCTATTCTGGGCCATGTACCCCCTCACCCCAGAAACCCATGCCCCAGCACCTGCAGGGAGCCCAGCCCACCCAGCACGGCCTCCGCCTCCTGCCACTGCCCACTCCCGCCTCCGCGCTCATTACTCATTCCTGCTGGATCAAAGGTCTTGTTGATTAAAAAGCCGATTGAACTCACTCGCTTGCCAAGGAAAGAATGCCAAGACAGTATGGCCCTCCACCCGGGCCCGGGCTGCTCCCGCCCTCAGCAGTGCCACCATGGGGCAAAGGGCTGTGTCAGCGAAAACTACTCAGGGCCGCTCACCCCCGGGCTCAGAGCTGGGGCCTCCCGGGACGGGTGTAGAGAGAGAAAATGACTCCCCTCCACCCTCCGAGGTTCCTTGGCCAGGCTATGAATAAATCAACATGAGCGATTAACAGGAGGAAAACCATGTTTAATTACACGCGCAGGTACGGGAGTCCCACCGCACGGGAAACTCAAACAAGGGTCAGGTGACTGTCGCTTGTATAGATAGCATCCCAGCCGAAGGAAGGAGCAGGGGCCTGGGGCTTCCGGGGTTTGCGGGAGGTGAGGGAGGAAGTGCCTGGTGAATCAAGCTTGTCTTGCTATGCAGATAAAGTCTCTCTCGTGATAAAAGTTGTCGGAGCAGCTCTCTTCCTGGTGCAGACACCTCACTAATGCGGCTCTCCTTTACAGATGCAAATTGCTTTTACAAAAGGACAGCTTTTCAGAGCGACTCCTGGCTCTGCAGTTTCTCAGAATAACCGGCTGCAAATATGCTGATGAAGTATATTTTGGGGTGGCATGTTCTGGTCTCCTACAACCATATTTTGGGATGGTGCGTCTTGAGCCCCCACATTAGGGGGAAGACAAATGGCTTCCCTCCATGGGCCACACATAGCCCCAATCAGGAGCTCCTCACAAGTGGCCCACCCCACGCCAAGCATCCCCAAAAGTCAATGCACTGCCCCTGCACCTCAGAGTCCACCCTCTGGTCGGGACACCGGGTCCTTCAAGGATGAGCAGAACCTGGGGACAGAGACAGGAGAGAGGAAACGCAGAGAAGGCATGCTGGGAGACGAGAGCTCATCATGGCTGGAGGAGGCCAGAAGGACCCAAGTGCGGGACCTTGGCAACAGGATGGTGACTCCAGCAACCCCAGTGCAGCTCCCCCATGCAGGCCCTGTCCAAAGTCAGTTCCAGAAATGCTGTGAGGCGTGGATGACTTTTTCCAGATGACAAAACAAAGGCCAGTGAGGCCCAGGGCCACCAGGTGGCAAGTGGCGGCTCCACATCCACACTCTGGACGCGCCAGCTCGACTCCCGCAAGGCCCATGGGCAGTAAGGAGCCAAGTCGATCATAGAGTAGAGGAGTGCCGACACAGCATCACGTGTGGGACGAGGCAGGCCGCGTGGGCTCAGAAGACAGCTTGGTCAGTGCACATGGTGAGGGCAGGAGCAGGGGAGTGGCTGGAGAGGGAGCGGGTCTGAGGAAAGCAGAAGCCCCGTGTCCACACCCTGGAGGACAGACGGTGTTGATCCCGAGGCTGACGGGGACATTTTGGTTGTCACAGTAGTATCTAGCAGGAGAGGCCAAGAGCGTAGCTCAGCATCCTGCCACGCACGGGACATCCCCAATGTCAACAGTGTCCAGGTGGAGGAAGCGTGAGCACGGGGCCTCTGGGTCAGGGAGGGCAGGCAGGGCTGTGGGGAGGAGTAGGCTACAGCTTGGGGCCCACTGAGGGAAGTGGCCCAATGGGATGTCACGCAGAGATGGCGGGGTGCTCCGGAAGTGAGATCTCCAGAAGACGCGTCCAGGTCCAGAGCTGAGGACCCTCTTTGGGCCCCCATGCCTGCCGGCCCAGCTCCAAAGACTTGCTCTCCTGTAACCCAGCCAATTCCCAGGACGCTGGTATGTTATTGTCCCCATTGTACAGAGGAAGAAACTCAGGCCCAGGGCCACATACAGGAAAGAGGCGGAGCCAGCTTCTGATGCAGGCTGGCCTCAGGCACGTGACCCAGGCCCCCCAAGCCCTAAGGGGGTGAGGTGGGCAAAGTGGAAGGGCCCGAGGCCGGGCTGCAGCCGCACTCAGAGGAGCCCGCAGGAGAGACAAGAAGGAGGACGGGTGGGAGGCTGGAAGAGAAGCGTGGTGGGCTGGGCCAGCATGGGGTTGGTTGCTCCATCACACTGGCCTCTGGGGCTGCTGGGAGGGGATTTTGCCCTCTCAGTAAGGGAGACTGTTCTAGATGACCTGGGTGGGCCCGCGTGGATCACCTGGGAGGCCTTCAGAGCCAGGCCGAGGCTTCCCTGAGGAAGGAGGACCCACTTGTGACAGAAGCTCCCCCACCCACCACTCCCGGTAAGAGCCCTACAGACGTTGGGCCCGCCCACCAGCCTCCCCACTGTGAAGCTCAGTGTCCACCTCCCAGCTCTGCAGCTCTGGGTGAGTGCTGGCTGATTTGGCGGTTTCTAGAAGGGTCCAAGGCTGCGGGGTACAAAGGGATGACAGGTGGAGAAGTGGTCCCTGGTGGAGATGGTCTCTGGTGGCCTCTGAAAGGACACATCCTGGGAGCAAGAGGGGTTCAGTGTGAGAAGCTGGTGCAGACCACTCGCAAAGGCCCCTGCTGGGACAGGGGATAAAGGGGGGTTCTGAGGGGGGACAGCATCCTCCCTGGGTGGCCAGCACACAGCCTGGCCCCCAGACCCTCCGTGAAGGGCACTCAAAAGACAAGCAATGACCTTGAGGAGAGAAGACGCTGGAGGGGGAGAGAGGGCGTTTCAGAGGGAGGTGTAGACAGAAAGAGGCCGAAATGGTGTTTCCAGGTAGGAAAACAACTAAATCCAGTGTGGTAAAAGCATCACGCCATCCCATCCCCTCGGTGCGGCGCAAAGGAAGCCGGGGGAGAAGGAGAGGCCTGCAGGGTCCGCAGAGAGCAGCGCGGCCCTGGCTTCTCAGTCCCGCCTGCTGGGGGCGGGGGGAGGCACACGGGGAGGGGGCTTTGGACTCCGCAAGTCAAATTAACCAAGAGCTGCTGGCTATGGATCCTGCTGTGTGACCTTGTGGAAGTCACATCCCCTCTCTGAGCCTCTGCCTCCCTATCTGGAAAGTGGGTACATTAGTCCTGACTTCGCAGGGTTGCTGGAGGATTCAGTGAGTTAAGAAGGACAAATTACCTGCAGTGCGCGCTCCGTATGTACCGCATTCCTTAGTGTGATTAGGGAGGGAGGAATTCCACCCATCCGGGTCTCTAAGTGGGAGACCAAGGCACACAGACCCAGGGGTTGATGGCACCACAGCCCCCTCTCCTGGCCGACGGCTACAGGACCCCAAAGGACAGACAGCAGCGGTGCTGTGCTTTCTACCTCTAGGTATGAGTCACCTCTGGTACTTGTCCCACTTGCTTGGGTGTGACTGGGAGTCTGGGCCCCCCGCCCCATCCCTGGCTCCCCACTTTGGACCTGGGGCAGCCAGGCTAGGACAGGATCCCCGAGCTGGTTGTCTTTGAGCCCCAGAGACTCCACTTTGAGGCAGGAAGCATGCTCTGGATGCAGAATTGCCATAAAGGTGATTCAGGTGTACACACCCCTTCCTCCAGAGGCCCCAAGGCTGGACGCTCCCATTAAAGGTCTTAGGCCCCGCGTCTCAAGCTTCCGAACACGGGAGGCACACCCTCAGGAGCACTGCAAAGACAGGGAGTGGCAGGGCGCCGTGGCCCACACCTGTAATCCCAGCACTTTGGGAGGCTGAAGTGGGCAGATCGCTTGAGGTCAGGAGTTTGACACCAGCCTGGGCAACACAGTGAAACCCCATCTCTACTAAA
>NW_026652281.1:4742711-4784293 GCF_009828535.3 Hylobates moloch
CACCCATTCATTCATCAATCCATACATCCATCCACCCATGCATCCACTCACTGATCCATTTCTTCATCCACCCATCCAACCGGTCACTCACCCATCCACTCACCAATCCATCCATCCATCCATCCACCGGTCCATCCCCCCACCCATCCACTCACCCATCTACCCACCCATCCATCTGTTGATCCATCCATCCACCCACCAACCATCCACCCACCCATCCACTCACCCATCTACCTACCCATCCATCCCTTTATCCATCCATCCATCCATCCATCCACCCACCCATCCATCCAATCATCCAATCATCCATCCATGCAAATATCCACCGATCTATTTTCATTCACCCATCTGTCTAACCAATAAGTACTTACTGATCACCTACTTTGTACCACAGCGCCATCACTAATGTGTTCTTGTGACACATAGTGAACTACACAGATGAATGAGCTCTCACAAAGCTTATGTTCTAACCAAAGGGGAGAGAAGTTTAAAAGAAGAAAACCCCTGAACAAGACAGTTTTGGATACTTGGTGATAAGCAAGAGGAAGAGAGCAGCCCCAGGTAACATGAGAGCGGGTGATGTCCCGGAGGAGAGGGGCCACCAGGTCAGGTGATCCTGGAGGGTCTCACCGATGAGGTGACCTTTGAGCTGAGGCCTGAAGGTTGGGAAGAAGCCAGTCCTGCAAAATTCTGTGGAAAGGGCATTGCAGGCTGAAGGGACAGCAGATGCAAAGGCCCTGGAGCAGGAGCACAGAGCAGAGGCCACAAGAGCTTCAGCATGCACGGGGGGTTGAGCAGGGGGGCTAGGAGGGTGGCTGAGGCCAGACCTTGCAGCACTCCCAGCGCTCCACAGGCTGTGGCAAATGGTAAGGCGACGGGAAAGTGGGGGGTTCTGGGGAGTCACTGGGTGTGAGACTCAGGAGGGGCCTGGGGCTGGACCATGGGTGCAAGGGGCTCCCACCCTCCTTAGGCCCGGTGTCTGTTGTGCACAGCGCCCTGTGCGGAACTCCGGTAACTGTGGCATCTGGGCTGGAAGGGCCACCCAGAAACCATGGTGGTCGGGCAGTGGCAGGGGCACCCCACCATTGCTCCCTTCTGTCCTTCAAGTGGTTTCTGAGAACCTCATGTTCAAATTGTCAAGAACTCAGGAAGCTGGTGCTAGAACACCCTGAATGATGCTGTGTGGCCCCAGGGAGCCCCAGAACCTTCACTGGAAGCTGTCCAGTTGTCCCTTCCAAAGTCCACCCAGTCAAAGCCAGCAGCCAGGGCCGCCCCAAGAGGCACCCCAGGAATGGCACCCTGGCCGCTTCCCTCCCCTCCAGCACCCGTAGGGTAAAATCTGGTAACAAGAACTCCAGGAGAAGCCTCTGGAAGGGGTGTCCCAGGAGGGCAGCATGGGTGGGGTAGCTGTTTCCAGCATCCACTAAGTGAGGTCATCTTTCCTGACCACTGATTCAGGCCAGCCTCCTTCGAAGGCGTTTCACGCACAAGCATGCTCAACACTTAGGTCACAAAACTGAGGGAGGCCCAGAGAGGGTTTAGCATCTCCTCCAGGTCACACAGCCGATACAGCTGGGACCAGAAGCCATGCTCTGAGCCACCACTATGACAATGATGATGACAAGGATGACAATAACCACAGATACCGCTTCTGTGGCACTAGGTGCCCAAGCTGCCAGACATAGCCCGTCATGGCGACAGCTCACCCCATCATCTCAAACCCCCGTGCATTAGGTCATATCGTTATTATTCTCATTTTGCCTATGGGGTAAACTGAGGTAAGATGGGGCAAGAGACTTACTCATTTGCACAGTGAGATGGCATGACCAGGTTTGACCCAGGCAGCATCCAGCTCCCCACCTAGAGTCAGCTGTCCATCCTGGTGTGAGGCACGCAGGCTGGATGCATCGGGCCAGGCACCTGCCACTGTATCAGGGCCTTGCTCAGCTCTGCTGGCCGCAATGCTGAGTCCGAACGGGGGAAGGGCGTGGGAGGGTTCCACCTGAACCACCATGTTTAAACAGGATGGAAGGGGGTGGTAGTCTCTGAGCCAATGTCCCCTCAACCCTGACCTGTCACAGAGAGGCCTTGATCAGAAGGGCCACTGTCCCATGGCCACGGGAGGCCCAGACAGCCCCGCAGAGGGACGCCCACCTTAGGTGTACCCTCGGGGAATGGGGGTTCACCCCCTGGGGCTTGAGCCAGCCCTGAAAACACCCCATGCCCCTATCTAGCCCACACCCAGGCTCAGGGCCATCACACCCCGTCTTGAGCTGGAGCTGGAGCTGGAGCCGGAGCTGGAGCCGTCCTGGCCCGGGGGTCACCCACGGTCATTCTTAATGGCTCCCCTCCCCTGTCCAGCTCTGTCTCCACCAGGGAGTGATCTATGACCCCATTACCGCCGAGGCCTCGGAAGGGCTCCAGGATGGATGGCCGGCTGCCTCACAAGAGCGGGGAGGCGAAAACACGTGCAGGTGAAAAATGATCTTCATCAGACTCCCCGGGTCTCATGACCATCTGTCAGCAGCCAGGCCGGCCCTGCGGGCCACGGGACTTGCTGGGTGCGGAGGCTGCGGACACCCCTCCTCCACCAGGGGTCCACCTCAACCACCAACTCCGCTTGGCCTCCTGCCCGGCTCCCCAGGGACCCCAAGAAGGAGCTGTCTGAAACGGGTAGTGGTGGGAAGCAAGTATGTCCCACCCAGACCGGTTTCTGTGTGGCTATGAGTCTCTGTCCAGGCGTCGGTCCCCCTCTGCATGGTGACTCCAATAGTGGGGGCCACACCACACTCTTCTGGGAGCCCTGGCCTCACACACAGTTGGCATCAGGGGCAAGGGGCAATCGAGAGGAGCCCTGCCTGCACCTGGGCCACAGATGCACAGCCGACGTGACTCCCCTCTCCTCCCAGCCTCCTGCCCCGGACAAGCAGCCACAGGCTGGAGGCACCCACCCCAAAACACCTGCTGCAGGTGCCCTGCCCCAGGCACCCATCCCAAGCCCCATGTGGCTGGGCCCAGGGTGGCACAAAGGGCTTCCTTGGCGAGAACAGACTTGTCTCCTGACTGGCAGAGCAACAGGGCCCAGGGCAGGTGACGGAGCCAGTGAGACTTTCACGATGGGAAGGGTTTCTGAAAGCATCTGGCCGAGCCAAGCCGGGGCCAGGGCGGGTGGGGCAGGTGTGCCCAGCACGCTAACCTGCTGGGTCTGCGGCAGGCCGGATCTCCTACCCGCCTGGCTGCTTGCCTGAGGGCCCCCAGGGTGCAGAAAAGCCCAGCAAGACTCGGACAGGCCTGCTTTGTGTGTGTCCCCTCCTGGATCCTGGCGCTGGAGGACCTATTTCCAGTCCTCGACGCCTCCATCAACGCCTTGTCCCCTCAGGAAAGCCTGGGCTTCATTAGCTGGAGCTCATCAAGGTCCCTGAAGAGCAGGGCTATGAGGCATCCAGAACAATCCACCCACACGCCTGGCCGTGAGTTCCCAGCCCTTCTGTGGGCTGAGCCACCGCCTGCACAGGTCCCAGCTTGCAGGAGAAGGGAAAGTGAGGCCCAGGGGCAGGGAACAGTAAAGGCAACTTCCTTCATGATGACAGTCGGCACCATGTGCACAGGCTGGTGCTGCACACACCGCAGAACCCTCTGACACATCTGGCAAGGTCTGGGATTGGCGCTATCCTTGGTCCCATGTATAGGTACGGAAATGAAAGCTCAGAGAGGCTGAGAGAATGGTCTGAGGTTACACAGCCAGTCAACAGCAGAGGTGGGAGGAAGCCGGAGCCCTTGTCCCATCTGCCATGCTACGGGCAAGGGGGAGGTTCTCCAGCCCTCCCAGGATGGGCCGCTCGCCACTCGGCTGCACCCACACAGAGCAAGGCATGTGTGTTTCTTGCTCCTCTCGGAGAGGGTCTCGGGGCCCCCATCAGGAAGCCTGGGCTGGGCAGTCACCTGCCCGTGTTCACAACAGCACCTCCCCCCGCCTCCTTTGAGTCTGTGCCCCCCTATGAGGGGAGTGGCATTGATTGTGCATAGCAAGGCCCGAGGGTCGAGGGAGAGGTGCTCTGTGGAGCAGCCTGGAAAAAGGGGGCTCTGCCCATGTGGATGTCATCATTGGCCTGAACTGGATTCTGGAGGGAAAGCCCAAGAGGCTCTGAAGCAGTCAGGGGTGGTGGCCAAGCCCCTGTGAGGACGGCCAAGGATTGAGGACAGCAGCTCCTGGGCCAAGGACACAATCCTGTGGACCCCATGCCACTGGCCCAGAGACCAGTGGTCCACTCTGACCCCAAGCTCTGCAGGGAAGAGGCCTGTGTGGTCCTCCCATTCTCGGCTGGATGACTTCCTGCCTTCATGGGGCCCCTTTAATGGTAGACCCCTCTTACCCCTGCCAGGGTCACGAGCCAGCCACTCTCTCCTCCTCGCCTCTGCTCCCCTCCCCAAGTGGACAGACACCCATGAGGCAATGAGAGGGAGGCAGGAAGAGTCCATGCGGTTGGCTTCTGAGGAAACTCATGTCACCCAGGCTGGCCTGAGGGAGGAGGACCAGGAGGAGTGTCAGACAGAGAGACAGAGAGAGATGCAGGTGTGTGTGTGTGTGTGTGTGCTGGGAGCTCTGAGTGTATGTTCGAATGTGGGACAGACTGTGTGTACATGTGAATGTGTATCTATGTACAGAGGCTGTGTGTGCGTGTGTGTGCATGTGTGTAAGCGTAAGTGTGCTGTGTGTATGCAGCTGTCTGTGGGGTGCAGGTGTGTGTCACGGTGTGTGTGTGCTGAAGACTGTGTATGTACATGTTTGTGCACAGGCATGTGTGCTGGGAACTGTGTGTATGCTCAAGTGTGTGACAGGCTGTGTGTGCATGTGAATGTGCGTGTTTATGTACAGAGGGCTGTGTGTGGATGTGGATGTGTGTGTGCAAATGTGCGCTGTGTACACAGGTGTCTACTGTATATATGGGTGTGTTATGGTGCTTGTGTCAAGAGCTGTGTGTGGCTGCACAGGCATGCTTGTGCACTAAGGCTGTGAGTACATATGTGTGTGTGCACATGCATGTGCATGGTGTGTGTGTGCGTGTGTGGGTGCAACCGTGTGTGCATGTGTTGTGTGTGCACATGTGTGCGTGTGTGCATGAGTGTGTGCACGTGTGTGCATGTATGTGTGCACAGCTGTATGCATGTGTGTGCATGAGTGTGTGCATGGTGTGTGCATGTGTGTTGTGTGTGTGCACATGGGTGCATGTGTGTGCGTGAGTGTGTGTGCATGTGTGCTTGCACGTGTGTGTGCATGAGTTGTGTGTGTGCACATGGGTGCATGTGTGTGTGTGTGCATGTGTGCGTGCACGTGTGTGTGCATGAGTTGTGTGTGTGCATGCATGGATGTGTGTGCATGTGTGTGCACATGCTTGAGTGTGCACATGGCTCTGTGTGTGTGTGCATGTGTGAGGTGCCATGCTCCCAATGGCCTGGGGCTTCTGCTGTTATTTGGCAGTGCTTTGGCTCTAAATCTGCTTCCCTGCTCCCCATTCTGTCCCTCCCATCTCACCTAGCATCTCCAGGTGTGGGCTCCGAGCCTGGGCACAGGCAGGTACCCCCTACTTTCAAGGGCTCTGCTGTCTCATCGGGAAAGTGAGGGGCAGGCCATGTCCATCTTCCCAGGGTCCCTCCCAGCTGTGTGACTGGGAGTGATTTTACCCAATTCTGCACATTGCAGGGGCAGAGGGTCACCGTGTGGCCTCTGAAACAGAGGAGCCCTCGTCCAGGGCCTGTGGACCTGATTAGCCTGTGTGGGAAGCGAATCCTGTCCCAGAGGGTCTGCTGACTACAAGGCGGCCGTCCCTGCCCCTACCACAGTCAGGGTTTGCAAGTAAAGGAAGGGCCCAGACACTGAGATAAGGATGGGCTGGAGAATGACCAGGGCGGGAGATCAGGCAGGGGAGATGAGCCATCGAGGGCTGCCTGTGCGAGCCCCGGGCCCCAGCAGCGATGTGTGGCCAGGAGATAACCACATGGCGTGGGGGTGGCTGCCCGGCCAGCCCAGGGCCGCATGATTGATCACAGCGGAGAAGCCAAGAGACCACAGGAGATCAGATCAACAGAAAGCCGGGACTCTATGGAGCTCCAGGAGACCCGAGAGCCGGCTTGGCTGACAGCCTGCACGCCTGTTATTTATTCCTGGGCCTGGGACCAGACTTCCTCAGGCACTCTGTGAGTAGGCCTGGAAGCCTGGCCCCAGCCCGGTGAGATGCCCTCAGGCGGGTGTCAGGCAAGGGACCCTGACAGGGAAAGGCTCCCCCTCTAGCTTGCTTTGCAGTGACATTTCTCTGTGAACAGACGCGTCGGCCTCAGGGTCACCCAACAGCCTCTTGAGGAGTGATTTGCACAAGGGAGGCCTCCTGGGCCTGTAACCCTGAGAGGTGGTTCCCAAGGGCCACTCAGAGCTGGGGGCCTTGATGCCAAATTACTACACTGACTAGTGAAAGCCAGCAGCATGTGGCTGCCTGGTTCAAATCCTGCCTGTCAAACCCACATAGCCTCAGTTTGCTCCTCTGTAAAACGGAGGTAACAGTACCTCCCTTTTAGTGAGGTTATGAATATTAAATTGGCACCCAGCAAGAGCTACGTATGTGTTTGTTAAACAAAATGAAAAGAATACTGTGGCCTATCAGATCCCTTCTGTGGAGATCTATACCCAGAAGAATGGAAAACAGGTGTTCAAGGACCAATCTGCACACTCATATTCCCAGCAGCATTCTTCACCATAGCCAAAACCTGGGGATAGCCCAAGTGTCACCAACAGAAGGACGAATACATAACATGGGGTCTATCCACACAGTGAAATATTATTCGGCCATAAAAACGGATGAAGTTCTGATTCGGGCCACAACGTGGATGAACCTGGAAGACACCACGCTGAGCGAAAGAAGCCAGACACCGAAGGCTACAAACGGTATGACTCCATTTCTGCGAAATGTCCAGAAGAGGCAGATTTATAAAAACAGAAAGTAGATCGATGGTTGCCAGGGGCTGGAAAGGAAGGTAGGGGAGTGAGGAACGGCAGAGCTAATGCGTCTGGGATTTCCTTTTGGGGTGAGGAAATCTTTTTGCACTGGACGGAGGTGGTGTTTGCACAGCACTATGAAGGTACTAAATGCCACTGAATTGTTTGCTTCCAGTTAGTTTTGTGTTAGGTGAATTTTACCTCAATTTTAAAAAATTAAAGTAACATGTATTGCAAAGACTTTACCAGAGCTCAATGCGTTTCCATGCCCACTGGAAATTCGCAGGTCCCCAAATAAAATGCAAAGACCAGGGAGAAGGACGGTCTCCCAGCTTGGCAGGGCGACACTCCCTTCAGCTGGAGGAGCAGCGGAGGGCTGTTTGCGAGGCTGGATGATGGATCAGGGCTTGATGCAGGACCCCCAGTGAGTATTAATTAGATCTAATTAGGTCCGGGGCCACGCCAAATGGAGCCAATTTGTTAACCTTGTTTATGTCAAGATTTCAAATAGCTACCGTCTAATGCAGAGCACAGATCAAATGTCTCAGATGCCACACTAAACCTCAACTGTAAGGGATGGGAGGCCTCCCCCAGAGGGCAGTGTTGGGAGCTGGGGGCACCAGGGTGGCAGGCGCAGCAGGTGGTGGGGGTTGTCCTCCCACCTTGCCTCACCCTGCTTCTATCCTGTTTCACCAAATGGTTCCCTACGCTACAGATTCATCACCTGCTGAACAGTGAGGCTGGCCCAGGGCTCAGGGAGGATTTAGAGGGTGGTTTCAGCATTGCCACAATTTAGATGAGGCCCTGGAGTGCCACCTCCTCCCCTCTTGGACTTGTCTCCCTCTGCCTCCAAGAAGACCTTAACTACTCTCCTTTGCGTCTTGGAATCCTTCAAGTCACAGCCTCCGCCTCTCCTCCTCTAGGGAGCCCTCACAGACCGCCTCAGCCACGTGCCCTAATCCTTGGGGTATAAGAGCCCTACCTGCCCAGCTGGACTCGATGATCCCTGAGTACAAAGGATCACAGCTGCTCACAGCTATGGTGAATGTCCAAGTTCAAATTAGTGAGTTATGACCCTTATATCCCATCAGAATGTTCTAGAAATGGCAATGCTTGGGCTTCCCAAGGCCAAACACCTGCTGTCCTGTCCTTGGATTTCAAAATTAAAGTCCCTTTGCCCACCATGCTTGGCAGGGCAGGCGTGGGGTCTTGGTAGATGTTGTTTGGAGCAGCCTGGCATGGACAGGCAGACCAAGGGGCCAGCTAATGGCTACGTCTTAGAACCAGCAAAGGTCTTCTCTTTGGTGACCTTAGGTCAGGGAGCAGGAGCTGGGGGAGGAGCACAGCGATCTGCTTCCCTCGACCCCTAGGCCATGGTCGCTGGGCTCTGCCAGGGCCCAAGATCCAGTAGCAAAGGAAGCGCACAGCCAGGCAGAGGGGACTCCGGGACTCCTGGCGCCCCTTCAGTGGCCTGGCAGGGAGCAGGGTCCGGGCCCAGCCGTCTGACTTGCAATGGAGGGAGGGGCCCCAGGAAAACGTCCCCCAGGAGCTGGGCTGCTGCTTCTAAGTAAGACCTTGGATGGTCCATGAGAACCCAGAGGTCCCAGGAGACCTGAGCCGTGCTCATCACGCATGGGGAGAGGAAGGAACCAATACGTGGAAGCACCTACTATGTTCCAGGGAGACCTCCTTGAATCTTCTCAGGAGCAGGAAGGGGTCTGTGGGAGAAGAGATGGGGAAGACCACTCTGTGTTCCCCCTTCTACATCTGACAAGGTTTTTCCGAGGGCCGCCTCACGGGGGCCAGGCACCATTCTAGGCGCTGGGGGTGATGGAGAGGAGCAAAATGGATGGAAACTCTGGCTTCCCGGAAGCTGCTCAGCTAGTGTGGACACCAGACCAGGACTGGAGTTGACTGGTGCAACACACTCCCTCTGCCAGACGGCACTGCATGCTGGGGAGGCCCAGCGAAGAGGGTGCTGAGGCCCAGGGAGGGGCGGCCATCGCGGAAGAGGTGGGCCGGGACCCGGAAGTCCAGGGAGATAGCGGCTCTCTGAGGAGGGTCCAGGGAGATGGCAGCTCTCTGGGGAGAGTCATAGTGGCTCTCTGGGAGAGGTGCGTGGCTCTGTGCATGGTGCAGGTGGTAGGTGGCTTGCCCAAGGCTGTCTGACCAGTGAGAGCCAGAGCCGGGATCTGAACTTGAACCTGGATATTTTAATTCTCAAGTCCTCTGGCGTGTGCAAGAGTTGGGGAGCATCCAATTTGGCCACCCTCAGTACTGGTTCAGGGAAGTTCTCAAGTGGAGGAGAAGGAGCAACGGCAGAGCCGGGAGAAGACCGTAGAGCAGCACGGGGGTAGCCATACGGCTGGGGACGAAGAGGGGGAAGGGGACTGGCAGCTGCTTTCCATCTCCAAGTTGCCTGCCTGGCACTGCCCAGAGACTCAGGGCAGACACAGGGCTGCAGGGGACAAAGGTTCGCCTGGGCCTCAGTCTCCTGGTCTCTAAGATGGGTCAGCAACTGTGCCTGCCTCATGACAGCCATGGGAGGATTCAAAAAATCAATCAGTGCAAAGTGCGCCAAGCTGGGCTGCCCGGTCTGGTGAGCGCTGCACGTGTGCGCTGTCGTGGTGCTGATTATAGAGAGGGAGAGCCTGAGATCTCTCTGGCTCTTGGGGGAGTCAGGGAGGCTGAGCAGACTTCCCGTGGCTCACAGCTCCTAAGTGAAAGGCTTCCTGCCTCCACCCTCCCGCACATGCCCACACTGCCAGGCGCAGGCTGGGACCCCTGACTGCCTCCTGGCACAGAGAGGAGACTGGCCCAGGAGGCTGCCCCAAGCCGCCTGGCCTGGAGTGGATGGGCAGGCAGCAGCGTGGAGGACACCGACCCAGCTGAGGGAGGGGCTGGCGGAACCTGAACATCACAGAGTCCCAGAGGGGAGTCTAGAAGCTTGGCCTTCCCAGAGCCCGCCACAGAGGAGGGAGCCCTGCCCCCACTGGCCTCCTCAGCCCTGCCCCAAGCTGGCCCCCACTGGCCCGGGGCCCTGCCCCGAGCCCTGGCACTGGGTGGTGGCGGAGGATGGGGGTAGGGTCTGTCTCCAAGAGACGTGGCTGCCGTTCCTAGGGAAATCCACTTGACCACATGTGTTCCCAAGCCCAGGGTGCAGATGACGGAGCCGATAGAGCCCCTCCTGGAGACAGGGCTGTCTGCAGAAGGCCAAGATAAGGCCGAGAGGCTGCCCAAAGAGCGGCCGGGCCCTGCAGTTTCCCCTGTATCAGGAGGTGGACGCTGGTGTGGATGAGGGTTGGGGGCCTGTGCCCTCCCCCCAGCTCCTGCACATGTGGACACCGGGCCATTTGGAAGGCCACCCCCACGGAGCCTCCTGCAACCCTGCCCGTGTTTACAAATCCAGGGCTCACCCTGGGCTAGGCCTGGTGCGGCCACTCCCGAGAACAACAGAACGGAGCCCCAGCCCCCTGCCTGCAGGACCTCCAGGTGTCACAGGAAAGCAGGAAGCAGCGGCTTCTGCCCAGGGCATGTGGGGTGAGAAACGCTCCTCATGCTTCCTTACTGTTCCTTCTCACAGTGCCCCCCATGATCATCTCATTTAACTGCCTCCAGCCCTACCACATAGTCTATCAGTCCCTCCTTCGTTCAGATAGACAGCTAAGGCACAGAGAGGGTAGGTAACTTGCCCAAGGTCACACAGCCAGGAGAGGTTTCCATTGGCGTCTCTTTCCCCAGGGATCTGAGGGAGCCAGCACCCCAAACCAGAGTCCTTGAGTTAAGGATTTTATTTCTTGGCAAGCGGGGCCAGGAGCCAAGGGGGAACACAGGCCAGACCCAAACCACTGGGGGCTGTGCAGCATGGCACCCTGCAATTCAGACACTGCACAGACGCCTGTGGAGAGTGGGATGCGTGAGACACCCAGAGAGACGCACAGAGAGATGTCCTTCTATCCCCTGAGGACAGAAACGGCTTCCTGCAGCCCCCAAATCCTCAGACCACGTGCGGCCTACCAGGGGTACCCCGTCATCCACAACTGTGCACACACATCAACCTTGTCAACATTCCAGGCTTACAATAAAAAATAAGGTGATCAGAATTCCAGAACCAAAAATTAACACGTGGTCGGTGAAGGTGGGAGGCAGGCCTGGGTCACTCACACTGGGCAACTCTGGCCAAACGGCCACCCGCGACGGCGCAGTGTGCAACCTGCACAACAGGAGGGGCCGCCGGGTAGCGTGGGGCCATGTGTGCGGTGTGCGGAGGGGTGTGCAGAGAGGCCTGTGTCACCACGGACACAGCCTCTTTTCCCAGCAAACCTTGCTGTCCTGTCCTCCCCTTCACAGCCCCCACCTCCAACTCCCAGCCCCAGTCCCCTGCTCTCTGCCCAGCGGAGCCCCCTCTCACCCCCTGTGCAGCAGAGGCACCTGTGGCTTGGCAGGGCCTGTGCTGAAGGGTGAGGGCACAGACATGGCGTCCTCTCTCCCTCTCGGCTGGCCTCCAGCTCCCAGCCACTGCGGTGACAGCCCGCCTCCCACGACTTCGAGAACAGAGCCAGGGCTGTGTTCCTGTGTCCCCAGCCAGGACCACACGCCTGGCAGGCAGGGAGGGAGGGCAGAGCCCCCCCCCACTCTGCCCACACCACCCAGCCACAGGCTCTTTCCGTGCCCAAATCTGCCATCAAGGAGCCAGGAGGCAGCCAGACCAGCCCGCGCAGCCACCGAACTCACCCCAGCCCAGCGCTAATGGGCCGGGAGCAGAAGGGCAGGGTTCCAACCGTTGTGGTAATCCTAACGGGCAGGGGCACTGTGCCAGGCACCCGGGCGCCTCCCCAGGACGAACTGAGGTCGAGCTCCTCGATCATCCCCATTTCCCGGAGAGAGAAACTCAGGCTCAGATGTGCCTGTGAGGTCTGGTTCCTGGGCTTCTCTGTGGCCATCTCACCATGTTCTGCTTGCCAGGGGAGGCAGAACAGGGGGTGCAGAGCTTGTTTGGGCTGGGGATGAGAAGAGAGAAGCCTGGAGTCTGTACCTTCTTTGGCGGGGGTGGGGCCCCTGAGGGTTGGGGGCAGTTGCTCAGGCCCAAGGAGAAATCCACGTAGCAGGAGGGAGGCCAGCTCGGAGTGTGGGGTCTGGTTCCCTGTGGGAGTTCCAGCGTCAGAACTGCTGGGCTGGAGCCAGGCCCCCGGCACACCTGGAGCAAACCTCACACCTCTCTGAGCCTGTTTCTTCACCTGTAAAATGGGGCTGATGGCGGAGCTGACATGCGCACGAGAGCTGGCATGCAGTAGGCACTTAATAAATGTTCTTGCCCTTCCAGTGTCTCACTTGGTGAAGGGGAGAGATTCACAGGGTCCAGGGTACTGGAGGTGGGCAGCGTGGCCGCAAAGCTGCCCCCAGGAGAGACAGGCAGGCCTGTGCCATTCCCTCGCCTGTGCCATTCCCTCGCCTGTGCTGGCCCAGCCTGGGCTCATGGTGCTCTCGCTGCTGCCTGGGAGGTGCCCGGCGAGGGAAGACAGAGTTAGAGGTGTCCAAACTCCAGTCTCTACCCCAGCTTCCCCTATACCTGGTCGAACACCAGCAAACCCACCGCTTAAGCCCTGCATGGCCCCAGGCAGGCCTGGGGGTCTCTGGGTCTTGGCATCCGGCTGCCCTGCACCCCACCAGCACTGGCACTGCCCAACCGTGGCTCTTTGTGACACCCGCTGCTTCCCAGATATGGGGGCTGGACTGGGTCCCACCTTAACGGGCACCCTGGGCCTGGTGAAGATGAGGCGGGAACCTCCCTCATGGCTGGGGTGCTGCCCACCTGAGACTCCTGCATTGCTCCCCACCTGCGGGAGGTGAGGTGACTTGGGAGGGCCAAGGCATGGGCTCTGGGTGGCCCAAAAAGGCACCTGGGGCCTGGGAGGTGTCACTGGGATCCAGAAGCTCCCAGGCAAGGGGATTAGCGATGACAAGAGTGACAGTGACAGGCAGAGTGCTGGCAGCTCGCACAGCCTGAGCTGGGTGTCCTGAGGGCCTCTCACCCCAACTCACTCTATCCCAACAGTGCCAGCCATTGAGGGGCTACTGACTCCCCTTGATGGCCGGCAGCGGTGCAGAGAGATTAGGTGGCTCATCCAGGTCATACAGCAGCGAGTGGCAGTGCCAGGATCGAAACCCAGAACACTGGGGCCACAACTCTGTTTCCCACCATGACACTCAGGGGCAAAGGGGTGCTTGGGACGGCCTCGTCCCCAAAGGGAAGGCACAGTGTCACCATCACCAGGAGGAGTGACGAGAGGAAGGACTGTCTTTGTCCCTCATCTGTCCTCATCCCACAGAGGATGGGAGCTGTCCGGCCTCAGTGAGGCAGAAAGCGGCCCAAGAGGAGGTTGGCGAGGGTCCTGAAACCGCCTGGGTGCCTCGCCTCCTCCACAGCCCTCACCAAACCAGCAGCTCAAACGCGTCCACTGGGCCCATCCATCCCCCACCCCCTCCAGGGTCATGGGCCTGGCTGGCTGCCAAAGCTATATTGTCTCCACGCTACTGCCCTCAGCCTGGCCATGGCAGCCACACGCCCTGAGACCTGTACGTCACACCACACAACACGCTAGGAGCTACCTGTGCACGCGCGCACACACACGCGCACACTGACACACATTACACGCTGAGAGCCACACCCACACCCACACACACAGAATCATACACGTACACACAAAAATGCACATGGACACAGACACAGATATCACAGTGACACACACTGCACTTGGAGGGCCACACACAACCACACACATACACACTGACACACACTGCACACCGAGGGCCACGCGTGACCACACACTTGCACACTGACACACTACACACTGAGGGCCACGCGTGCACACCAACACATACGGCACCACACACATACACACTGAGAACCACATGTGCACACACACACAGGTACACAGAGTCACGTGAAAATGACACATGTGGACATCCACGCACATATGCACATGCGGCCACCGTGGGGCGATGGATAAGGCGCCGCTGACCTGACAGGGCCTGCGGGGAGCGGGGAGGGAGGCCAGGCGGGTGCCTGGAGCCTGCCGCTCATGAAGGAGACACAGAGAATGGCCCTGCTGTGGTGGTGGTAACCGTGGGGCACCGTGGGGCAGGAGCACAATCACACTGCCCTGGGTGGCCTCGGGGATCCAGGGTCCCCAGGCCTGCCAGGAGGAGAAGGCGGCCAGCACTCATTCATTCGCCCTTTCGTCCCTCTGCCCACCCGCCACACACCTGTTCACTCCAGAACCTCCCTGGAGCACCCGCTCTGAGCAGACTCTTCCAGGCCGCGGCCAACACACCTGTGGCCCTCCCAGACACTCACTCCAGGCTGGGAGGACACGTAGTAGCGATGCAGTCACTGAATCCCTGCTCTACACAGTGCCCCAGCCCATCCTCCCAGGGGCCCTGGGAGGCAGCTGCCACAGCATCCCCACTTCACAAACGGGGAGACAGGCTGAGTTGGAAAGCAGCGGAGGGGGAGAGGTTCTCGTCCCGTCCCCTCCTCTGCTCTTCCCTCCCTTGCTTTCTTTCCATTTTTTGTCTATTTGACAAGAGAAGACATCAGAGACACCCAAACAAACAGCCCATGATAGAAGACATCAGAGAAGGCACCCGAACAGCCTGGCTGTTTGAGACAAAGGGGTGGAGGGAGAGCGCGCGAGAGTGGGGGATCCCAGCATGGAGCGATCCATCCCTGGGAGCAACTCAAGGCAGCTGGGCCTGCTACCAGGCGCCTGGCACCCACCCTGGTGGACAAGGAGCCGGCCTCCCATGGCCACATTGGCTGCTGCTGTTGCTGACACGTGCCTGTCCCGGCAGAGGACCTGGGCCTAGAAGGCCACAGCCCGTTGCCCTCCCAGTCAAAGCCGTGCAGGTGATTCTGCAGAACTTCTGCACGTCTCACAGTTTAGAGAACACTTTCCTAACCGGTGGACTCCCTGTAACTGAGGTCAGGATGAAAGCTCTGTGCCACATGGCCTGGCTTTGCAACCCAGCTCTGTGACTCAGCTGACTGGTGGGATGACCGTCAGCAAGTCACTTGTCCCCTCCTCCTCAGCCTTCTCATCTGGAACAAGGGGGAGGAGCCTGCCCACCTCCCAGGGTGTGGTAAGGATTTGGTGAACTGGTGCCCACCGAGGGTGGTGAAGAACCTTGGTATACAGCAAGTGCTCACTAAATCCTGGCGGCTAGGGTCCTCATTACAGTACAGATGAGGTACATGGAGGAACTGGGATCTGCAATCTAAGACCCAGAAGGAATATGGTCTCTTCTGACCTCCACAGACTTCTTGACGGGTTGCAGGAATCCTGTTTGAATACCGTCAGGGATGGGGAGCTCACTACCTCGCAGCCAGCCCACATGCAGAAGGGCACGGGGTGCACACTACTTCCTAATGTGTGCTTGCCACTTGGTAGTGTGTTCTTTTTTTTTTTTGAGACAGAGTCCAGAGTTTCACTGCCACCCAGGTTGGAGTGCAGTGTGCATGATCTCGGCTCACTGCAGCCTCAACCTCCCAGGCTTAAGGTGATCCTCCCACCTCAGCCTCCTGGGTAGCTGGGACCACAGGCATGAGCCACCATACTCTGCTAATTGTTTGTATTTTTTTTTAGAGATGGGGTTTTGCCATTTTGCCCAGGCTGTTCTGAAACTCCTGGGCTCAAGTGATCTGCCCACCTTGGTCTCACAGGCATGACCCACCGCGTCCGCCAGGGGTTCCTTCTTAATGAAATCAAATCCATCTTCCACAGCCCAAGCCAGGGAGTGGAGGGTCCAGGCCACAGTCCTGCGCTACCTGTGAAACCAGCCATGATGGAGGAAGGGGAAGGTGAGAAGCCCCTTGCACCTCACCTGGTAAGGGAACTAGGAGCACCAGGGCTTTAGTGTCACCTGTGCCACACACACCTGTGCCCTCCTGGAATCTCTGCGGAGGCGGAGCCCCTCTGCATGCTTCCTTTCCCTCTCTGCCCGTTCCTTCAGCCAGGTCTGCCTAGCTCCTCTTCCAGCCCCTCCTGCCCTTTTCCTCCCACTTCCAGAAGCAGTAGGTAGCCTGGGAGAGGGTCATTCAGGTTCTAGACTTGGCACCATCCGGGGCTGCTGAGCAGCCTCAGTTTCCCCCTCCACGGGAAAGGAGGGTGGGATTCAGTGACCTCAGAGGGCCACCTAGTACCCAGGAGCCCAGTGAGCTGGGAGGATGGGAGGCACCCTGAGCTCACCCTCAGGTGTCTGGTGCCAGGCTCTGTGCCAGCCTGTGTCCCGTAAGGGTCCGTGCACAGTACAATAGGGGTGCCAGCAGCAGGGGCAGCTGGGATGTGCCCAGGGAGTGCCCAGAGGGCTGTCAGCTGTAGCCTCAAGGCCCTGCCACGCCCCCTTAGAATCCTAACGCCTGCGCCTGGGCACTGGGGCTCAGACTGGGGCCATTATGCCTGTCCCTGGGGTCACTGTCCCCAGGGCCAGCACTCATGCTCCACATCTGCACCCACACAGCCCCTGCAGCCAGGACGCACACCCTTACCGAGTCACAGCTCGGCCCTCTGTCCCTCCTTGCTATCTCCGTCTTCTGTCCTGGAAGTCTGGGCACTGTCCCAAGACCCACGCCCCGGCTCCTCCATGGCGCTGCGTGGGGCCATCCCCGGGGACTCACCCGACAGGAGCACTTTCCACTTGGGGCTCTTCTGGTCCATGAGCACTGCCTGGCCCAGCCCCTGGCCCCCCTGCCCTGGCCTGGTAGCCCGAGGAGCAGCTGTGGCCTCGGTCATCAGTCAGCTCCCCTTGGCCTGGGGAAGGAATGAGGGGGGCGGAGCAGCGAGGCTGGGAGAAGAAGAGGACGCCTCTGGCTCCCTCCCGGCCCAGGCCCACGGCTCAGTGTGGGGCGCAAACTCCCGAGAAGAGAGCGGGAGGGTGTGGAGCAGGCCGCAGCCAGCTGCCGCTGGGCGCAGGCCCTCCTCCTGCCCTCCCAGCCTCCGCCCCACCCTGGCACAGGCTGCTGCAAGCTGTACACAGGAGCCAGGCTGGCTCAGAGGGTAGTGGGAGCTGGGAGCTGCGGCGGCCGCTTCCTGTCTTCCCTGTCAACTCCGTGGGCAGCAGAGAAAACCCAGTTCCCAAAGGGGGTCACACAGAGTGATATCCCGCCCAGGTCACACCCATGGGCTCGCAGAGTCATCCAGCAGCACACACTGAGTTCCCACTCCAGGCCTTCTGCAGTGTCCAGCCCTGGGTTGGGGCCTAGAACTCGCTCTAGGCAGAAGCAGCCGTCCCCATGGGAGGGAGGGAGAGAAGGAGGGAGGGAAGAGAAGAGGGAGGGGAAAGGAGGAAGCCCACCATCATTGCTGTATGCACTTTCAGGTTCTTTTCCCCTGAGGAGCCTCCTTTGCCCTACTCGGGTCTGGGTGCCAGTTCAAGTAGTGCTGCCTCCTCCCTGGAGCCCTCCTGAGTTGCACCATGCTGTGTTCTCTGCATCTTGTGAGAGCCCATCTTAGCGTATCTGGGGACAGATGGGTTGAGCAGTGACCAGAGGTGAGGACCATGGCTTAGCTGCTTGAGGGGCAGGCAGAGGCAGAGGGACGCCCAGTGCACTGGAAGGTGGGGTCAGTTGGCCATCTCCTGGGGTGCGTTGCTGAGAGGCTAGGGGAGGGGCAGAGCCTGGCTGCATCTCTAGGGTGAGTGCCCTTCCCAGTGCCCAGGCACAGCGTGGGGGCAGCCCCAGGGCTTGGCTTTGGCTGTGCATCCAGGGCTTCATTGTGCCACCTCCTGGGAAAACGCTAAACTGCACCCAGAACCTCCTGGGTCCGGCCAGTATCCAGCCCCTGCCCCGCGAGGGTGGTGCAGGGACCACCTGGAGGGCTGCCCTCCCAGCTCTAAACTCAGGAGTTACTAACTGAGGCCACCCTCTCAAGGGGGCTCCGTCATCAGCCCCGTGTTCCCAAGGAGGGGACTGACCCGGGGTGACGCAGAATGCATCCCTGGGGTTGAGCCGGGCAGTGGGGCCCAGTCTGCCCCTGCAGAATGACCATGAGGCTAAGGGACCAGTCCCAGCAAAGCACCTACAACTGTGCCTGGCACACAGTCGGTGCTCAATAAATGACTAATCGTGAGCATGGACACCACGCCCCTCAGGCTCAGCCAGCTCAGCCCAGCCAGGGAGAGTGTTAGGTTGCGTAACAGCCCCAAAAGATGTCCACATCTAATCCCCGGAGTCTATGAAAACGTCACCTTCTATGGCAGAAGGGACTTTGCAGACATGAGTAGGAACCTTGAGATAGGGAGAGTATCCTAGACTATCCACGGTGGTGAGGGGCATCTAATGGGGTCACAGGGTCCTTGTAAGGGAGGCAGGAGTGGGTGGTGGGAGATGCGAGAACAGGAGCGAGTGGGGACTCATGCCTGTAATCCCAGCGCTTTGGGAAGCCAAAGAGGGAGGACTGCTTGAAGCCCGGATTTTGAGACCAGCCTGGGCAACAGAGTGAGACCGCATCTCTACAAAAATACAAAAATTAAGCAGGAATATGGTGTCCCATGCCTGTAATCCCAGCTACTTGGGAGGCTGAAGTGGGAGGATCACTTGAGCCCAGAGAGGTCAAGGTTGCAGTGAGCCGTGATCACGCCACTGCACTCCAGCCTGGGCCACAGAGTGAGATCCTGTCTCCAAACAAAGGCAGCAGCAAGAGGTTAGAATGATGTAGGAGATGAAACGGCCCCTAGAAGTGAGAAAAGATGAGGGAAAAGATTCTCCCCTAGGGCCTGCCCACACCTTGAATTTAGCCTCGTGAGACCCGGGTCAGGGCTCTGACCTCCAGAACTGTAAGGGAATAAGCTTTTGGTTTAAGCCAAGCCCACGGTGACTTCTTACAACAACACAGAAATAATATGACGAGGAAGAGTGCTGTTCCCAGACACAGTATCCGACTCACAGCAGCTGCTTGGTCAGGACCCCCTCCAAGTGCTCAACTCAGGGAGGCTGCAGCCCTCCCAGAGCCATCCATGCCCTAGGGAGGAGGACCCATCACTCCTGGGTGACCTTGAAGTGCCCTTGACCCCAATCTAATCAGTCTGGGAGGCCCCCTAGAGAAAACAGGGTGGTCTACAGTTGCTGGAATTTTATTTTAAACTTCGTCATCAATTCAAATGGAATTTCAGTTTAGTTTAGTTTTTTAGTGACAGGGTCTCACTCTGTCTCTCAGGCTGGAGTACAGTGATGCAAGCATGGCTCACTGCAGCCTCGAAGTCCTGGGCTCAAGCGATCTTCTAGCCTCAGCCTCCTGAGTAGCTGGGACTACAGGCATGCACAACCACACCCAGCTAATTTTTAAATTTTTTGTAGAGATGTGGTCTCATTATGTTGCCCAGGTTGATCTCCAACTCCTGGGCTCAAGCGATCCTCCTGCCTCAGCCTCCCAAAGAACTGGGATTACAGGCAGGAGACACCATGCCTGGTCGGAATTGTATCTTTTAGAGAAGGCATTTAGGGCTGATCTAATCAGGTGTGAAACAGGTGGCGGGAGAGCCAAGGCTCTCCTCCGATGCTCCAGTGGCCTTCAGAACTCTCCCAGCACAAAGAGTTCTACCCAGAGAGGCCAGATGGTTGACTCCACCCTGGGTCCTGGAGAGAGAATGAAGCTTCTGGAATGCAGTAAGAACCTGCTTGGAACATCAGCTCTTGACCCAGGAAACCTGGGAAGACGGGCACCCTCCATGCCTGTAAGAATCTTATTTCCGATGGCTCACGCCTGTAATCCCAGCACTTTGGGAGGCTGAGGCGGGTGGATTACCTGGTCGAGAGTTCGAGACCAGCCCGATCAACATGGAGAAACCCCGTCTCTACTAAAAATACAAAACGCAATTAGCAGGGCTTGGTGGCGCATGCCTGGAATCCCAGCTACTTGGGTGGCTGAGGCAGGAGAATCGCTTAAACCCAGGAGGCAGAGGATGCAGTGAGCCGAGATCATGCCATTGCACTCTACCCTGAGCAACAAGAGTGAAACTCGGTCTCAAAAAAAAAAAAAAGAATCTTACTTCCTCTCTACATTTCCTCTCCCCTGGTCATGTCTCCCAGCAACAGCTGACTTAAAAGCTCGCATTCACTCAACAAAAGTTTACTGAGTACCTACTATGTGCACTGTGCCACACGCTGGAGAAATCACGAGGACAGGGAGCCACAGTCCATGCCTCCAATGGTGAGGGTATGCATGCCAGGCACTGGCTGCCTCAGGGCCCTTGCACATGCTCTTCGCTGGGCCTGGAACTCTCTGCCAAATGCCACCTCCTTAGGCCTCTGTGACCACGCGTCTAAAGCCACGCCCTCAGGTCTCTGTGTCCCCTGCCTGTTTCTTCATGGCCTCTCACCACCTGACTCCTTTACGTGCTCACTTGGGAGTTATCTGCCTTCCTCTTGAATATCTGCTCTCGGGGCAGGGGTTGTGTCTGTTGTGTGCCCTGCTATGCCCCCCACGCCCAGCATGGTCTTTAGCACACAGGTGGTGTTCAATCAACATTTGTGAACAAAGGCACACATATGGCATTGTAGCGGCAGAGACAGACGTGCCGGCAGACAATCAGAGCTCGGTCACATGGAGCCGTGGTGGGGTCGCAAGCCAGGAGAGATCCCCAGCTCTCCCGTGGTGTCTGCTCCCACTTAGAAGGTCATGGGTGAGGGTAAGGGTGGCACTCTTCAAACCGCGTAAAACCACAGTGGTGCCAAACGGACCAGCCGCGGTCCCCGGTGACAGTTTATCAGCTTGGACCAGTCGAGAGGAATGAAGGACAGTGGGTGGGCAGAGGCCACGGCAGGGTGGTGGCCAGGCAGGCCAATGCACGGTGGCCCCTGCAGAGACGGTCTGTGCCTGGTGACACGGCTCCGTCCCTCGGGTCCCTGGCACTGCCCCTGGACACCCCACCCTGAGCTCCAGAACAGCCACTCCTGCTACTCAGCCAATCTCGTCTTTTCCATCTAAAATCTTTATCACCAACTTATTGGGAAAGAAATTCCAGTTTAGGATAAACAGATCCTCTTAACAGCAATTTTGCCAGTTATAAAGATCTGCTTTTATTCAATGCTTGGTGTATTGTTTTTTCAATTGCCCAACTTAAATTCTCTTTCCTTTTTTATTTCATACAAATCTAAACCAGTCACAGAGACACACAGAGTCACACGCTAGCAAGGGAACCAGCTGAGGGAAACCAGATCCCAGTAAGTAGGAGAGCAGGAAACAGAGGGGCGGGAGGGTCTCTAGACCCAGCATGGGTAAGTCCCTGCTAAATAGTCCAAGAGGCTCCCGGGGAGAGATCCACTTACAAGGAAAGAGCCTCTCAAGGCTGCCTGGGCTTCTAAAGCTTCCTGCCCCGACTTGCAAGCTCTGCACTCCCGGCATTACAAGAAGTTCCTGAGAAGATAAATAGATTGGTCGTGGAGAGGGAAACAGACTATGGATCCCAGCTCAGCTGGAAACGTATGAAGGGAGACAGAGACAGAGCAGGTGACAGGAGCCAGGAGGCAGTCATGCTGCAGAAGGGCCAGGGACGTGCGGCTCTTGTGCAGAGCTGGAGAAGCCACAGCCAAATCCAGACCCCGTGCCCTCCGGAGCAGCTGCTGCTTGGCAGTGGGGGCAGAGCTCTGGGAGCGCCTGGTGTCAAAGCACTAGGCACTGGAGCCGCTACAGGCAAGGCTTGCCAAGCACTTCTGGAGGCCAGAGCCAAGTACCCAGGCACAGTCCCGCCTTCCTGGCGATGGAGGCCCCAGCCCGCCTGGGAGCCCATTTGCCCAACAAAAAAGAGACAAAAGCCGTCCCAGGGCCAAGGTTTCTGGTGGTCACCAACTCTCTCTCGCTGCCAGGGCAGGCCCAGCTCACACATTCCCATGTGCCAGGCAAGCATCTGATGTGGACTCTGATCCTTGAAACCCCATCATCCCCGTTTTACACATGGAAACTGAGGCACAGGGAGGCTATCTGCCACGTAGCAGAAGCTCCAAAAGAGCAGAGCCAGGTTTTGAACTCAGGGAGAGGGAGTCCAGATGTGTACACTGAAAGCCATCCACAGCCTAGTCATTCCCAATGAATAACTGATTTCAACACAAAGCTAGAAAAGAGAGAGTGAAAATGAAGTCGCTGTAGGCTACTATAAACTTTCACCTTCTATAAACCTTCGCGTTCTACAAACCTTCACCTTCTATAAACCTTCGCCTTCTACAAACCTTCGCCTTCTACAAACCTTCGCCTTCCAGGCAACGCACATGGACGAACCCTTACAGCCCTGTGCTTCCTCCTACTAAATGTGGTCCCCAAGGACGCTCCCCAGGCTCCAGGAGATCCTCAGCCTCAGGTTGAGGGGCTGAACCCCAAGGCCACGCTCTGAAATGAACCTGTCTGTACTTGCCCTCTGCTGGCTTCCTTCTTTCGTGTTCCCAACTTGACCTGGGAGGAGCCAGGTGAACCAGCTGCCCCTTTGTCCGCCGGGAAAAGAGGAGAGTGAAGGTGGAGGCGGAGTGCAGGAGTGCAGGAGCGGTGGGTCTGAAGTGATGTCTGCATAGACGGGGCTGAGGCCGTGGCCCCGGGCATGTGCTGTCTCAGGCGGGTTTCTCAGAAGCAGACAGGGAGACCAGGATGCTGTGATCTCTAAGGCTGGTCTCCCAGGGATACTGGGGGCGGGTGTGAGGATGCAAGGCTGACTTCAGACACAGCCCTGACCCCAGCCCTGTCCCAGAGGAGTTCTGGAGGGTGGGTGGTTCCTCTCTCCAGAAGTAAGGGGTTTCCCACCCCACAGCTGCCAGTCACTGGCTGCAAAGGGCTGCCCCGAAGATGAGCACTCCCGGCCCTTCCTACAGAGCAGCTGCAGGGGCCTGAGGACAGGCCAGCAAAGACAGCCTCGCAGACAGCCAGGGGCTGCCTCAGAACCACAGTACACAGGAACCAGGGAGGGCGTGCAGAAGTAGGAAGTGCCTGGGCAGCGTGCAGACAGCCTCTGACCCGTGCCGTCTCAGGGATCGTGGAACCATGGACGAACCGCCCAGCAGAATGGCAGGGCTCGGCCCCTTCTGCCGGGGACAGAGTTGCTGGGGAGTGGCTGCTGTCCTGCTCCCCTTGCGTCTGGCTGGGGTGTGAGCTGGTCCAGGCCAACGGGAAGTGGGCAGGAACGGCATGGGTCACTTCAAGGCCACAGCAGGAGAGTATCCAGGGGTGTTCCTGTGTCTGTTGCCTGTGCCCGCTGGTGGTGGGACATCAGGCCACTCTGGCAGTCCCAAGGAAGCAGAGACCACGGCTTGAAGAGAATCCGGGATCCTGAGTCACCCAATCAGGAAGACCCACCATGAACCCTGGGACTGTCTGTTACGGCACCGGGGATGCCTGCCCTGACTAATGCAGGTGACTTTATAAACACTGTGGCTGCAGGCTAAGCATGGACTCAGAAGATGTCTACATCCCAATCCCTGGAGCCTGTGCACGTGCCACCTTACCTGGGAAAGGGGGATTAAGGTTGCTAACCAGGTGACCTTGAGATGGGAGATGGGCCTGGATTAGCCACGTGGGCCTGGTGCAGTCACAGGGGCCTTCTAAGTAGGAGAGCAGGGCAGGAGAAGAGGAGAGAGAAGGAGGTGCCACCCGGAAGCAGGGTCTGAGAGATGCTGAGTTGCTGGATTTGAAGGTGGAGGGAGGGGCCGCAAGTCAAGGAATGCGGGCGGCCTCCAGCAAGGAAGCTGCAGAAGGCACAGAAACAGATTCTCCCTTGGAGCCCCCAGAAGGAACAGGCCCTGCCCACATCGGGATTTTTGCACAGTGAGACTAACGTCAGACTTCTGACCTCCAGCACTGTAAGAACTATGTGTACGTGTTAAGAGTAATGAGTGTTGTTTTAAGCCACTAAGTTTGTGGTATTTTCACAGCAGCCATGGGAAACGAACGCAGACCTCTTCTTAAGTAAGCCCCTGCCGTGGTGAGTGGCAAGACACAAGTCACAAGAGTAGGCAGAGGGAAGGGGCCTTCTGGGCCAGCCCAGAGTAGAGACGGAGGGCATGCTGTGTCTTCTCCAGCAGCTCCCACCCACCCTGCCAGCCCCCTCCTCTTCTCCCCTGCCCCACCCACTGTCCCAGACCACAGGGAGAAGCTGGCTTTCCTTTCCCCAGGTGGCCAACAGAGGGCAACTGGTGGTGACAATACCCAGGGGTAAACTGAGGCACGGCATGGGAAAATCAGGCTTTTGCAACTGCACCCTCTGGTGGGAAAACAGCTCAGTGCTTTCATTCTCTTGACTACCCTCGCTCCCTCCTTCCTCTGCTGTGTGTGGATGCTGGGATCAGCCCAGCCCTGGGAACAGAGAGAGAAACCCCATGAGAAGAGCCAGGAGGAGGCAGAGACACCACAGGCTCTGACACCCATGTGTAGCGAACACAAGTCCAGTCCTGGTTGGCCAGGGTTGGAGCTAAGGCCTGGCGCAGTGGTTCCCCAAAGCCTGGAGCAAGTGCTGCTGAGAACAGGGAATCTCTGGGTGGAGGCAGAGCAGACAGCTACTGGGACAGAAGGAACCCACAGACCGCCCCAAAGGGGCAATCAACCCCAGCATCCCTGTCAAGCAAGGCAACACCCCAGCATGGCAGGTGAGAAAGGGGGGAGGCCCTGGAACATAGCCATAAGCAGAGAGTCAATCTTGGCCTGGTCTTCTGCAACCCCACCCCAAACTCAGCGGTGGGGTCCGTGGCAACTACTATCTCTATCAATAATGATATCCAGAGGGTGCGGTGGCTCACACCTCTAATCCCAACACTTTGGGAGGCCAAGGCAGGTGGATTTCCTGAGTTCAGGAGTTTGAAACCACCCTGGACAACATGGTGAAACCCCATCTCTATTAAAATACAAAAAAATTAGCCAGGCATGGTGGAGTGCCCCTGTAATCCCAGCTACTCGGGAGGCTGAGGTGGGAGAATTGCTTGAGCCTGGGAGGCGGAGTTTGCAGAGAGCCAAGATCATGCCACTGCACTCCAGCTTGGGTGACAGAGTGAGACCTCATCTCAAAAAAAAAAAAAAAAAAAAAGTTATCAATAACCACTTCAGAAACTGTTTCACAGCTCAGGAAGGATACCCAGGGCCCATGTGGCACTACTCCGGGGCCACCACTGATGTGCAACACGGCAGGCCCAATGGCCATGCAGAAAGCACATTCACAGAGACCACAGTAAGAACGGTGCCTCCTGGAGTTGTGCAGTGTGCAACCTGCACAGCCTTGCATGGCAGCCCTCAGTGCCTTCTCAGTGTTCATCCAATGTCACTGACACCATGCTACCAGAAGGATTTTATTTTTACCACGCCTATTCAGTAGTCAGAGCAGCTGAGCCCAGGGAAGGTCCTGAACCTTGAGAAGGCTCCATGGCCGGGAAGTAGTAACACTAGGACTTGGAAACTTAGACCTGAGTCCAAGCCCCTCCCTCCTATCACCAACCAGTGCTGCTGCTCTCCCAAGGTGGCTGCGGACAACACAAAGATAATTGTTCTAGGGAAGCCTGTTCCCATCCACTGGTGATAAATTAGGAGGGTCCTCTCAATAGATTTTATACTGCATGCGATGGCACATGAGAAATGGGTCTTCATTTGACTAAAGGCCAAAGAGTATTGGAAACAGATGAGCTCGACTGCTCACCCGCCCCACGAGGGAAGGACATCCATCACAAGGTTTCGGTTGCACCCTTCTCCCGGCAGCTGGAGATGCCTGGTCAGTCCATTTGGGCCTTGCCTGCCAGAGGAATCCCAGCCCCAAGGGTCTCCATGGCCTTCACAGGAGGGCAGAGTCCCCAGCCCTGGAGCTGTGCTACCCACAGCCAGCAAGCGGCCACCTCCCAGACGGCCACCTCAAATGCAACACCTGGGAACCAAAGCAGCCCACATGGTGAGAGCCTGGCCAGCCACCGGGAGCCTTTGCCCGGGAGTGGCCCCACTCTGGACATGGCAGTAGCCCCATCCGACCATAGTGACGCAAGTCTGATAAGCTCTGTGGTCTGGCCTGGGAGTCTGGGACAGCAGAGAACACAGTGTTACCAAAACTCATCATCGCCTTCTACAACACACACAACCCCCGCCTCTGGGGGAGACCAAGGCAGCTGATGGCCACATGCTTCCCTGGGGAACTCGGCCCAGGGCCCTTTCCTCGGCAAGGCTCCTCCTGTACCTGCTTCCTTTCCCTGGCAAAAGCTGCTGTCCCCACGTACAAGGCATTTCCAGGGAAGTGGGGGTCAGAAATGGACTGCCCCGGGTGGTTACATTTCCACCACCTGCCCTGGGCACCCCTACCGCTGGGAAAGGCCCCTGCCCCAGCCAGTGGCAGGGTGGAGCCACCATGGCAGGGGCACAGAGAGACAGGGAGGGCAGAGAGGGCTCAGTGCCCCTGAGGCCGTGGCCTGGAAAGAGGGAGACAGGGCTGTGGTGGGGATGGGCATTTGAGATGTGTGTCCTGTGTGTGTGTGTCTGTGTGTTTGTGTGTGTGGGGTCTGTGCCTGTCTCTGTGTGTCTCTGCCCACGTGTGTATCGGTGTGTTTGTGTGTGGGGGGGTCTGTGCCTGTCCCTGTGTGTCTCTGCCCCTGTGTGTGTCTGTGTGTTTGTGTGGGGGGGGTCTGTGCCTGTGTCTGTGTGTCTCTGCCCCTGTGTACGTCTGTGTGTTTGTGGGGGTACTCTATGTATCCATATGTGTATTGCATATGTGTATGTGAGTCTGTGCTTTTATCCACCTGTGTGAGGATGTTTGGCTTCTGTGTGTGTGGCTGTGTGTGGTATGTTTGCGGTGCAGATAGGGTCTGTGTCTGTCTGCATGTGGCCCTATGCTTGTGAGTCTGTGTATCCATGTGCATATAGTGTGCTTGGGAAAAATCTATGCCAGGGTGTGTGTCACGGGTTTCTGTGTGTGTATCTGTGTGTGTGCTAGGTCTGCCCACGTGTCTGCATATGTGTGCGTGTGTGACCTATGCGTGCACCCGCGCCTATGCCGTGTCTGTGGGCTATGTCTCCGAGTGCCTGCTTTCGTCTGTGTGTTTGCGTGTGTGTACTGTGTCTGTGTCTGTCTCGTGCGTCTGCGTGTCTGGACGTGCCCCCTCCCCCTGCACCCGCCCCGCCACCCAGCTGGCAGTGCACAGCTGGGCCCAGGAGACAGCGCCCGCCCGCCTGCCGGATGAGAGGTGGCAGGTGTGTAATAAACCATTAGTCACTGTCACGTTTCTGAGCAGCAGTGGCTGCCCAGGCGGGGCCTGACTGCGGCACATGCTCCTGGTGGGTCTCTGGCTGGGGAGCTGCCCGGACTTGGCTGCAGCCTGACAGGGAGCAGCTGGCAGACGCAGGTTCGTGCCCCGGCCCTGCCCCACCTGCCCCCACCCGGCCACAGGGCAGGGGCTCCTGGCTTGCCAGGTCAGACCTTGTTGCAGGGACACTCACGGGGGTACCCCACAACCTCTGCACCCTTCTTGGCACCCCCAGACTCTCAGGCCCCCGCCCCCAACGTCCCCCGCTAGTACGCAGTGAGTTGCAGCAAAGACCTGCTGATGAGACAAGGTTCTTTCCAGGGACCTGGTGGCCACCAGGACCAGGGACTCAGGAGTGACCATCCCCATCCCCAAAGGTCTCCAAAAAGGGCTCCTTTTGGAAATGTCACTCTGAAAACTCCTGAATTGATTATTTAAAACCTTTTTTTTAATTAAAAAAAAATTTTCTGAGATGGAGTCTTGCTCTGTTGCCTAGGCTGGGGTGTGGTGGTACAATCATGGCTCACTGCAGCCTCAACCTCCTGGAATCAAGTGATCCTCCCACCTCAGCCACCCGAGTAGCTGGGACCACACGTGCGTGCCACCATGTCCAGCTAATTTTTGTATTTTTTGTAGAGACAGAGTTTTGCCTGGGGGTTGCCCAGGCTTATCTCGAACTCCTCGGCCTCCCAGCACTCAGGGAAGCAGCCTGGTGTGCCGAGGGTGAGTTCGGTGCGGGAGCCAGACTTCGGGGTTCAAGCCCCATCCCCCTCGCTCACTACTGTGTGAGTGGAGGCAGATTGCTCAGCCTCTCTGGCCTGCAGGACACTGTTTCACTGATGGAGGAGGACATGTGTCCTGACATGAGTGGGAAAAAGGCAGACTTGGGTCTTCGTCGGTGCCCAGCCCTCTTCAAGCATCTTACAAGCATCGGCTCACGTGGTTGCCACGAAACCTCTACCAACACCTACTATTATGGTTCCCTCTTACAGACGTGAGGACACAGGCTCAGGATGACTCATTCATTTGCCAAAGGTCCCTCAGATAAGAAGTGGGTGGGTCTGCCCCCCAAACCACAGCCAAACTCCACCTAAGAGTCCGTCTGGGCCTTGTTCTGCTACGGAGAACTCTGGTTTCCTGGGGCCTCTCCTGGGGCAGGGCTCTGCCCAAAGCTGTGGGAGAGAAACGGTGAGAACCAGGCAAGCTGCCTCCTCCTTGGAGCCCTCCACTGACCCGTGAGCCGCCAGGCCCAGGAGGACGCATCGCCAAACAGGGGCACCCGGCCTGCCCTAGGCACAGGGGAACATTGGTGTCCCCCTCTGCCTGAGCCTCCGCTGGGGATGTCCTGAGTGACAGGTGGGTATGGACCCAGCCTGAGCTGCTACCCAGAGCTGAGCATCAGAAATCACAAATCATAACTCCCTGGCCCCAGCCGACACCCTGAACACTGAGGGTGCCACAAACACACTCGGGTCCTGGCTGAGTTAGTCCCCACACCCGCCTCATGGGCCAGGCGCTCCCTTTAGCTTGCTTCCCGTTTCACAAATGAGGAAACTGAGGCATGGAGCAGGGAAACTCACTTGTCCAAGGCTCTTAGCCATTACTCCCCAGCAATGGCCTGGCCTTTGCGATCAGAAACTCTGATTAGCTGGCTCAAGGCAACGGCAGAGCAGGTCCTCAGACAAGGTGGGGGCAGTAGGCCCTGCCTGGCCTGCTTTGTGGCCTGACCACCCTGACCTCAACCGCCAGTGTCTGGAAGCCCTTCAGAGGGGTCAGCGTCCCTAAAGCCCCTGGCCAGCCCCTTCCCTTCACCAGAGCCTACCACACAAAGGGAAAGAGGTCAGAATTGGGGTTGTCCTGCAGATGGAGGTCGCATATCAAAGTCCAGGGCTTGGGGGATGGGCCAGCTGTCCCCGGGCCCCCAGCAGTCCCTTGTCTGTCCGTCTCCTCCCTGGCTCGGCCCAATAACGGGGTGCTTTGGACCCACTGCCCTCACTGTGGTTGGCACCAGGGGTGGGCTGGGCTGGGGGGTCCCAAGTCTCCTATGCTGTGGGGGCAGTGATGGGGGCAGGACAGAGCCTTGCCCACAGCCCTCTGGAGGGTCTGGCTGACGAACCTATGGCCTAAGGGGTGGCTTCAGGACGAGGCCGTAAAAATGCATCACGGGGGTCACCACATGTCCAAGACCAGCCAAAGAGTCTGATCCGGCCCAGGCCCCAAGGCCCAGCAGCCAAAGCCTCAGGGGTCCACACACGGCGATTAACCAAGGAGGGCGCAGCCTCGCCTGGCCTCAGGGAAGCACCATGCAGAAGCCCTCAGGAGGTGTCTGAGGATGCCTCGGGGTGGGGGTGTTGTCCACAGCGTGTCTGTGGCTGGCAGGAGTGGGAGGGGGAAGACGGCGGTGCCATCCCCCCACAGAGAGCAGCCTGGTTCCCCGTGGCCCAGCCCAAGAGAACCGCACATGTGCACCTGGGACACAGTGCGTTGACATCTGAGAAAACCAAGAAACAACCCCCTCTGGGCTCAAGAATATCCATGACATCATTTTTTTTAAACGAATGAATGAAGACAACAGAGTGTATAGGTAAATAAATAAACAAAGGCGGCGCAGGAGCCCAGCAGGCGAGAGTATCGAGAACCAGGGATGTTGATGAAACCACGATTTTGGAACCCTAAGGAGTATGGAAGAGAAAATCCAAACTCCAGTAAGGGAGACCCAGCACCCAGTCTCTCCCCTAGGACATCAAGGACACGAGGCAGAACTGTATCTGAACTCGACTCTGGGAGCCCCATCCCTGCTGGGACAACCGCATCCCAGCCCAGTACCCAGAGATACAAAAAGAGCCGGCGTCTACCTGCACCGGTAAGGTCTGGTCCGTCCTCCTCCCGGCTGCTCTGCAGACACTGTGCTGGCCTCAGCTCCTGTGCCATCCTGGCACCTCTGGGCAGGGTCTCCATGGGGGCGCCTGGCCGGGGCTCGGACTCCCGGGTGGGAGGGTGGGTGGCTGTAGATGCTTCCAGAGATCCACAAACAGCCTGAAAGGAAAAGAGGTAGACACGGTGAGCCTGGGCCATGCCTGCAGGGGATGAGGCATGAAGGGACTCTCTGGCCGTAGGTCCCATTCCTCCCCGATGATGGCCTGGCCTTGGTGATCAGGAACTTAGACTGGCTGGCTCAGGGCAACAGCAGAGCATGTCCTCAGTAAGGCTGGTGCCAGTGTCTTCCTTGCCCAGCAAGCCCAGCCTAGGGGACACCAGGCTGGACCCCTGTTGCTGGGGTCCCACCCACACAGCCCCATCTTCTTGGCTGTCCAAAACTGGAGCTTCTGGAGCCCTCGCAGCAGCTGGCCAGCACTGCACGGAGCCCAGAAGCATCTAAGAGGGAGCCTGAGACTGACCCCAAAGGTCCAGCCTTGTCCTGTCCCCTGGCGGTCGTGGGGACAAGGTTTATTCTGTGGTCCTTGCCCAGAGGCCTCCTGGGGCCTGGCACTTGGCTCAGAGAGCTGGGCAAACCATCTCAGCCGCACCCTGCAAATCAGGGAAATGCCCTCATCCGAGTGCCCCCGGGGGATGCTCTCTTCCAGACTAGGCCACCGGGCACCTGGTGCGATCCGGAGCTGTTATTACCAGCCGGGGAGCAGCAGGCAGGCCCCTCACCTCTCTGAGCAACTGGAGTGCCTTGATTACAACACGACAAAATGGATACAGGGCCAGGCACGGTGGCTCCTGCCTGTAAACCCAGCACTTTGGGAGGCTGAGGCAGGAGGATGGCTTGAGCCTAAGAACTCCAGATCAGCCTGGGCAACATACGGAGACGCCATCTTTACAAAAACAAATAAATAAATTTAAAAAATGGACACAGGAAGGCTGTGATTGTGATGTCTTGATTTATTGCAGGAGAACAGGTGGGATGGCACCTGGTTTGGTGCACGTCCTGGTGGTGACCAGCTCTACGCCACAAGCTGGCCAGAGTCTCCCCTGTGGCTTACTAACACAGATATTTCTTCTAGGTCCCTGCATCAAGGGGCGTCAAAGGGAGCACAGAAGTGGTGGGACCCCCCTGGGACCTGGCAACACTGGCCACTGACCACTCACAGCTGTGTCCCTCCCCGGGTGCTGCCCCCTGCCAAGGGAACCGACCGGCGCGAGGGCCAGGACTGCAAGGGTGCAGCCCCGGGCCTCAGGGCACTTTTGCAGGAATTGCAAAACGTGCCTCTCCATCCTTCGTGCACCTCGGCTCACTGGTCCCGAGGGGAGCAAGAACTACCATGACGAAGACGATGATAGGGATGCTGATGGTGACGACGCCAATTGCCCGTTACTAAGGGCCTACCTGTCCCTAGCTCTGCATGGAACTTGGAATAACTAACTACCAGTTATAACCATACGGATGAACGTGGCTAATCTTCAGTCCACACTGCAGGGGGGTCATCCCATGCCCACAGCCCTCACTTTTTGGTAATCTTTATTTTTTATTTTATTTTCAGATGGAGTCTCGTTCTGTCACCCAGGCTGAAGTTCAGTGATGTGATCTCAGCTCACTGTAACCTCCACCTCCTGTGTTCAAGTGATTCCCCTGCCTCAGCCTCCCAAGTAGCTGGGATTACAGGTGCCCGCCATCCTGCCAGGCTAATTGTGTGTTTGTTTTTTTTTTTTTTTAGTAGAGACGGGGTTTCACTATGTTGGCGAGACTGGTTTCGAACTCCTGACCTCAAGTGATCCGCCCGCTTCTGCCTCCCAAAGCGCTGGGATTATAGGTGTGAGCCACCGCGTCTGGCCACTTTACTGTAATGTTTAAAATCGTCATAAAATATACCGAACACAAAATTTACCATTCTGACCATTTCCAAGTGTGCACTGAGTACATTCCCAATGTTGTGCTACCATTACCACCATCCATTTCTAGAACTTTCTCATCATCCCACACAGCAACTCTGTCCCCATTAAAAGGCTCCCTGCTCCCCACCCTCAGCCCTGGCTGTTGGCATCTGCTCTCTGTCTTGGTGACGGGCTGCTGTAGTTGGCCCATCCCCTTTCCAGGAAGGGTTGGTAGGAGCCTGGGGTCACAGGCAAGGTCAGCCCAGGCCAGGGGCTTCAGAGGCCTGGGTGTGGGAGGCTCAGCCATCCGGTGAGGTGGTGAGCTAAGCCCCAGCTTGAACAACCAAGTGTGCTACCAGGCCCCTGTCATGGGGTTTGGTGACCCTCTACTTCCCAATGATGAGCTCCAGGGACAGCAGAGTTGTGGAAAAGCAACTTTCTGTTGATCCGTTTTTTTTTTCTTTTAGGGATTAGTGCTATAAAACCCAAGTGCCTAAGTGAGATAGATGGTTCAGAACTCCTCGGGAAGGCGCAGGCTCCACCAGCCCTGCATGCGAGGGACGTATAAATTTACCGTTTGTTTCCGAGAATGCTTTAATTTATGGGATCCATATGGTGACACTGGCCAGACCACAGCCCCCACAAATCCCACAGGCATGCCGGCGGCTTAGGCTGGAGCCAGGGGGTGGCGGCGCCTCGGGCCAGCACACTTTATTCATTCATCCACTCACTCAGGGCCCAGGGTAAGCCCATCAGGATGGCAGGTACCCTGGGGCCTGTACCAAGGTGGTTCCCACCCTGGGGACTGAGCTACTCCTGCAGCCTTGCCCTGAGTCATCTCAGGAAATGCTGCAGGGTGATGCTAAAGAGAGGAAGGCTTGGGGCTACTGTGTCCATGATGGGGCATGGACAGCAGCTCCAGCCAGCCCCAGAGGCTCCTGCTGCCAGGGAGGGCTTATGGGGCAGCACCCGGTCAAGCTGGGCTGCATCTGCATTCAAGCCCCCAGGGGATGGGCTGGAGCGGTGCAGGGGAGGGCTGTGCCATGCCCCAGTCTCGACCCCTGCCCACCTCCTGGTCCCTCCTGGAGCCAGGTGGCCAGGGTTCTGCTGGAGGGAGAAGCTGAGAGGCCGCTCCTGGGGTGGAGATGGCCCCCAGAAGCAGGACTGTGAGTGTAAGGAAAGAAGGCAGCCAACAGGCTCACCCTCCACTCAACTCAGCACCGGAAGAAAAGAGAAAACAACCCTTTTTACTGAGCACCTACTATGTGCCAGGCACTGATCTAGGGCTTTGTCTGATTAGCATAGTTAATCATGCCAACAAGGCATGGAGGCAGGAAGATATGAACTGAGTGATCTGAGCTCACACAATAACTGGAGGGATACGGATTTGGCCTGAAGCAGTTGTCTGTAACCTCAGACAGCTTACAAAGCAACTGGGGGACACAGCTTTTCAGTAGAGAACAGAAGATGGCAAGAGGGAATACCACTGGGGGAGATGGGAGCACAGATGACAAGTACTATAGGAGTTTGAGAAGGGAAGGGGTCCCCAAGGTCGGAGGAAATCCACACGGGCTTCCTGGAGCAGCTGGAATGTGAAGTGGGCCTTCAAGAGGAGCAGGATTTGAAAGGGAGTGGGAACAGGAGGGACAGCATTCCAGGTGTGGGAGGCACCTGCACAAGGCGCCAGAGGCAGGAACGCACACGAGATTGCTCAACAGACATGGAGCCGACTGGGCAGCGGACTGTCGGCAAAGGCAGCTTGGACGGGCTCCTGCTCTTCCTCAAGGGGCTCGTGGTCTAGGACAGGAGGTTAGAACACACATCCCCGCAGGGGCCAGGAGGGGAAACTCCGCAGGGGAATTGAGTGGAGGAGACTGCAAGCAGACAGCCACAGCCCTTCCCAGGGTCAGCAGGTATCACCTTGATGGAATTGAGCCCCACCTTGACAGATCTTCTGATTTTCCAAGAAGAATCTGGGAATCCTCTTTTTAAAAATGTTTTTATTAAGACACAGGGTCTTGCTGTGTTGCCGAGGCTGGCCTTGAATTCCTGGACTCTAGTGATCCTCCTGCCTCAGCTTCCCAGGTAGTTGGGACTACAGGTGGATGCTACCGCTTCTGGCTTTGGGAATCCATTTTTTAAAGCTGAACTGTCCTGATGATGAAGTGTCAGCAACTAATTCCCGAAATGTGAAAACACTGTGCAAACCCTCATACGCTTTTGAAGGGAACGTAAAATGATGCAGTTGCTTTGCAAAACAGCTGGCAGTCCATCAAACGGTCTAACATAGGGTTACCCTGCAACGCAGCAACTCCACTCCTAGACATATAGCCAACAAAACTGAAAACATCCAGCCATCCGCACACAAACTTGTATAGGAAGGTGCATAGCAGCCCTCAGTCCTACGGACAAATGAATACCGACTGCCAACAACCCAAGTGAGTGTGGAGGTGGGTTCTTCCCCAGTTAAGCCCCCAAGTGAGACTGCATCCTGGCCAACAAACCAAGTGAGTGTAGAGGTAGGTTCCTCCCCGGTTGAGCCTCCATGTGAGACTGCGTCCTGGCCAACAAACCAAGTGAGTGTAGAGGTAGGTTCCTCCCCGGTTGAGCCTCCATGTGAGACTGCGTCCTAGCCAACACCTTGATCTGCAGCCTAGTGAGGTCCACAGCAGAGGGCCCAGTTGAACTGTGTGATAATAAACATGTGTGGTTGTAAGCTGCTAAACGTGTCACACTTTGTTACACAGCAACACAGAGCTGATACAGTCCTTAAAGTTCTAGAACAGTGCCTGGCCTGGGTATCAGTGTTCCCTGGCACCACTGTCTGCTGAGCTGTGTGTGTCAGAAACAGAGGAAACCAGGTGCCAGTCCCTCCCCTGGCCTAGCTCTTCCCACTACCATGACTCTTGTTGGGAGTGAAAGGATTTTACCCCCTTTCTTTGTCAGCAGCTGGATTAATGGACAGGCAAGGCCGTGGGGCACACAGGGTTTTGTGAATATGGATTATCTCATGCTCAGCACCATCTTGAAGGTGGAGGCAAAAGTTCTCAGCCAGGTAATCAAACAGAGGCAAAGGGCCCCCCTTCCTTACCCTTCTAAGGCCACATTTACGACAGTCCCTAAAAAAGCAGGCCCTGAAACCTGCGTATGTGCTGTGCCTTTTCTACCAGGGCCAAGAATTCCAAGCCCACAGTGGGTCTGGATTTAAAGTACTATTGTGCCTGGGCCTGCGACGTCATCATCCCCCACTCCCAGGGGGCCCTGGAGAACACAGCATCTCAGAGCAGTTCAAGGGGCTCAAGCAGACCATGCCTCGGAGGACTGGGAAAATGCCATTGTTTCCCGAATTTCCCTGGACTGCAGCCACCACCTTTAAAGCTTTAGTCGGTTAATGGGGAAGGGTGAAAGGGGGAAATTTAATAGGGTTCTTCCCAATAAATGGGGATTCACAGCCCACCGCTGAATAGCCTAATGAGATCCTGCATTGTTAAGCTTTCTCCAGGGAGCTGGAGTGGTTTCTGCAGAAAGCCGCCTCCTGGTAGACTCAGGGGAGGAGGGTGTGGGGAAGACAGACGCCACATCCCTGCTCCAAAGAAGAAGACTGTGTGTGTGTATGTGCACGCACACGTGTGTGGTCAGTGCCAAGTGTTATTAATTTTATTAGTCCATGAGATCCCTAGGTCTGGGAGCCCCAGTCTATTCGGGTTTTGTTTGTTTGTTTTTGTTTTGAGATGGAGTCTCGCTCTCTTGCCCAGGCTGGAGTGCAGTGGTGTAATCTCGGCTCACTGCAACCTTTGCCTCCCGGGTTCAAGCAATTCTCCTGCCTCAGCCTCCCAAGTAGCTGGGACTACAGGTAGCCGTCACCAGGCCCAGCTAATTTTTGTATTTTTAGCAAAGACGGGCTTTCACCATGTTGGCCAGTCTGGTCTCGAACTCCTGACTTCAGGTGATCCGCCTGCCTCGGCCTCCCAAAGTGCTGGGATTATAGGCATGAGCCACTGCGTCCAGCCCCAGGCTATTTTTTAAAATGCTTTATTGAGGCTGGGCGCGGTGGCTCACGCCTGTAATCCCAGCAGTTTGGGAGGCCGAGGCGGCAGATCACAAGGTCAGGAGATCGAGACCATCCTGGCTAACACAGTGAAACCCCATCTCTACTAAAAAATACAAAAAATTAACCAGGCACAGCGGCGGGCGCCTGTAGTCCCACCTAGGCGGGAGGCTAAGGCAGGAGAATGGCGTGAACCCAGGAGGCGGAGCTTGCAGTGAGCCGAGATCGCGCCACTGCACTCCAGCCTGGGCGACAGAGCGCGAGACTCCGTCTCAAAAAAAAAAAAAAAAAAAGTCCGGGCGCGGTGGCTCACGCTTCTAATCTCAGCACTTTGGGAGGCCGAGGCGGGTGGATCACGAGGTCAGGGGATCGAGACCACGGTGAAACTCCGTCTCTACTAAAAATACAAAAAATTAGCCGGGCATGCTGGCGGGCACCTGTAGTCCCAGCTACTTGGAGAGGCTGAGGTGGGAGAATGGCGTGAACCCGGGAGGCGGAGCTTGCAGTGAGCCGAGATTGCGCCACTGCACTCCAGCCTGGGCGACAGAGCAAGATTCTGTCTCAAAAAAGAAAAAAAAAAATGCTTTATTGAGATATAAGTCACATACTATACAATTCACCCATTAAAAGTGTATCGCTTGATGGCTTTAATGTATGTATAAGCTGTGTAACTATTACCACCATCCATTTCAGAACATTTTCATCACCCCCAAAAGAAACCCCCATCCCCATGAGCAGCCCCCCACAACGCCATCCTTCCAAGCCCTGCAATCACTCATTTGCTCTCTGTCTCCGTGGACTGGCCTCTTCTAGACATTTCATACAAATGTCATCTCTGGACATTTCATACAAATCCAGTATGTGGCCTTTTGTGCTGCCTTCTTTTTAAAGTTAGCACCGTGTTTTCAGGTTTGTCATGTTGTAGTGTGTAAACACAGTATTTTGAACAATAAAGGACATTCCAGTTTGAGGACCCACAGCAGCCCAGGGGCTGCTGGACAGAGAATTCCCTTCTCCAGGAGCCTGTTCGGCAGGAACTGGTTGGCTGTTCATGGAGCCAGTTCCCTCTCCCTCCTGGGCATCCAGCCAGATTCCATCTCCCGGCCTGCCCTGTAGCAGGGCACAGCTGGTGCCCCAGGTCCTGGCTACTCTCCCAGCTGGGAGATCTTAGCAGAGTGATTTCACCCCTCCAGACCCTGGTTTCCTTTTGAGTACAATGGGAGTGGCACTTTGGGAGGCCAAGGCAGGCAGATCACTTAAGCCCAGAAGTTCGAGACCAGCCTGGCCAACATGGCAAAACTCTCCATTAAAAATGCAATAATTAGCCGGGCACGGTAGTGGGAGCCTGTAATGCCAGCTACTAGGGAGGCTGAGGCAGGAGAATCACTTGAACCCAGGAGGCAGAGGTTGCAGGGGGCCAAGATCATTGTGCCACTGCACTGCAGCCTGGGTGACAAAGCAAGAGTCCGTCTCAAAGAACAAATGATAGTGACAACACAGTGCCTACCTCCAAGAGGAATGACGGAGGAAACTGAACGAACTCTTCTGCTAAGGCACTTGGAACATAGCAGTTTCTCAACAAACTAGTTGATCCCATGAACTAAGAGCAGGAGCATCAGGAACAAGAATCAAAGCATCACGGTGACCCCATGGCCCCTCAAAGCTTGAAGGGCTGTGTGCTGGGGAAGGCTTCTTGGCCTTGGGTGCAGATGGTGGGGGTGGGGCCTGTCCAGCGCCCCTCACACCCTGGCTGCTGGGCCGTTTCGGCTCCAGCTGGCAGGGCTGTCTCCTAGCTGCTGGCCTGGAGCCCCATGACAGTCTAGGGTCCCTGAAGTCACAGGGGCAGGATGCTCTGAACAGCTAAATGTCAAGAGAACAGGGCTCACCCACTTTTCTTGACCAGCCTGAATCATCTCTTCCGTCCAAGCAAGCTCCAGGTGCACCCCAGGAAGCTAGTGCTGTTGATATTGAGTAAAACACACATAGGCCTGAGTCCAAGCTGCCACTCACCTGCTGGGGTGACTAGGAGAAACCAAGCGAGCCACAACTACTCTGGCTCTCAGCTGGTGTCTCCGGGAAGTGGGCTAGTAACACCTGCCTTACTTGTCCCGAGTACCTACTACGTGCCAGGTGCCAGCTGAGCACCTGCGGCAGCCCATTTAATCATCCCGCAACCCCACCTGAATTCTCAGAGGCTCAGAAGTCAAGTCAGCTGCCCAACAACACCCAGCTGGTCACAGTGAGAGCTGAGAATGCAGGCCAGCCTATGTCCTCTGTCAAGTACCTGGTCCCCGCACAGTGTCCAGGGCACAGCAGGTGCTCAGTAAACACTGGCAGAGCCTGGTTCCGCACCCCCACGCATAGCGGCCATACAGCAACCCAGGCCGTGCTCTGGGGCAAGTAGGTTTGTGCTGCTGGTGAATGGCAGGGAGGGGAGGTTTGCTGATGGGCTGAGGCTGATTTATCTCAAGAGCAAAGCAGGGAAGATGAGACAAGGAACACAACCACAGGAGGGGGGAAGAGACGCCACCATCCTGACAGCACAAAAGAACGCTGCGTCGCCTCCTCTTCGCCCCGAGGAAAAATCAAGCACAGGCACGAAGCCAAGTGCAGGGGGAAAGACGGTCCCTCCCCCAGGGTGCTGGCAGGGTGTGTGCATTGGCTAGGGAGGGCGGCGGGCACAGGAGCACCTCCCGCGCTGGCCAGAGGCCCCTGCCCCTGCTGGGGACACTCAGGTTGCAGCACCAGTGCCGTTGTCTACCAGGGAGAGAGAGAAGGGAACATGGACAGGCCAGCCTTGCCACGTGAGCCCTCTTCTCCTGCTGTCCTGACCCACTGTGGCCCTTCACCAAAGCCCACCTGTGAAGACATTCTGCTCAACCTGCCCTGATGGGATTTCTTGTTCTGTGCTGCAAGCTAGTGTGTCAGAAGCCAAAAACGGTATTTTACGCCCCTTAATTCCCTGTAATAGCTCCATAATGGCAAGCAGAGGCTCCAAATACCGCAATAAAGGGAATGATAAGGCTTCGGGTCAGGGGGAGATTGGAGATGCCGAATGCAGAGTCCCTGATAAGCAGACAACTAAAGGGTTATTAAATGTGCGCTGGCGACCGGGTGTAATTGGAAAGTTATTAGATATGGAATACACACAGCACCCGGCAAATGAGTAATCAGGGACTAATTAAGCACACGCCACACGGCAGATCGCGCGGGAGAGGCTGGTGGCTGCCACATCTGTGACTGCAATTAGGGCCGCTCCGGCTGCAGCGCTCCCGGCTGGGGTTGGGGAGCGGCAGGGCGGTGGGGGTTGGCTGTCTCGGGCAGGGCGCCGCAGCTGGGGGGTCAGGATCAGACTGTCCCCCATCTCTCAGGGGCTGGAGGGAGGGAGGACAACAGAAGCTCAGTTAGACACATGGTCCAGGGCTTGAAAAAATAAAAAGGCAGTTCTGTCCTAGGCTTCAAGTTTGGCCAGGTGACGGCTGGCTGCAGCTGCCCAAGTCTCCTGGACAATCCACGAAACACATGCACAAAAGCACGACCCAGAGCCAGGCAGGCCAGGCAAGAATGACCAGCCCATTTTATAGATGGGAAAACTGAGGCGGAGCAGACAGAAAGTGGGCAGAGGTCACCCAGCTGGATCCTCTTCCAGCAGGCACAGAGCACCTTGCCCTGGATGTCTGGGTTAGGGAAAGAAGCCTGCATTTCATGGATGGGCAGTGAACAAGATCAAGTGGAGAAAGGGGCCAGATGCACCTGGGTGACCAAGAAAGAGCTGGGACCTGGGCGGGAGTGAAGATAATCTAGGGAATGCCTCTCTGTATCATGTCCCCGGCCTCAGCTTCCTCTTCCGTAAAGGTGGAGCTCAGAGTCCCACCCATAGCTCTAAACTGGATGGGTTGATGGACTGAATGGAGAGATGGACAGGCAGTGGACAGATGGATGGATGGATGGATGAGCAGTGGATGGATGGATAGATGGAGAGGCAGGTGGGTGGATGATGGATGGACGGATGATGGACAGGTGGATGGATGATGGATGGGTGGACAGATAATGGACAGATAGATGAATAGTGAATGGGTGGATGGATGAAGGATGGATGGTGGACAGGTAGGTGGCCTGGCCAAATTTGAAGCCTGGGGCAGAACCGCCTTTTTATTTTTGCGAGCCCTGGACCATGCGTCCTGGACCATGAGGCAGCTGTGCATTCCAACTTAGCACAAGAAGTCCATGAGTGCATTTGCTACATAAAGAGTAGAAGAAAGAAGGGGACCCCACTCTGCCTGCCACAAAGAAAAGCTTGTCATTGGAAGACAAGAAAGTCCCTGGTTCAAGGCCTTGAGGGCTGCTGGGGCTGAAGAATCTGGGTTCAGTTGACACTGGGGTTGTCCACAAGCCCAGGAGCTGCTGTGTGTCCCTGACCAGGTGGAACAGAGGGTCCTAGAGCGGAAGCTTGTGGCAAAGATGGCTTTTGCAATGCCCGCAGCCACTACGTCCACGGCATCTACTGAGGGCCAGGCCTGAGCTTGTCCCTGCAGATGCTGACCCATTTAAGCCTTAAACAATTCAGTGAGGCAGGAACTGTGTGTCCCAGTATATGGATGAGGTCACTGGGGACAGAAAGATTGGCGCACTTGCTGTGTCTGATCCCACTGTGGGATGGGCGGGTGGGGCACGGGTCTTTCCAGGAGGGTCACTAGAAAGCGGGGATCCATCCATGTTGACGAAACTGAGAGCCTCAGGACACACTCAGGCTCGGAGGCAGCTGATGGTCCCTCGAAAGGCTGGCACAGGGCAGGAGCTCACTGCTTGCCGAGGCAACAGCGCCTCCTCATGGCTGTCAGGCAACAGGGCGCTTGGGTCCTGCTGGGGAATCCAGCCGCGCCAGGGTGAGAGGCCAGCGCCCCCAGATGTGGATGCCCTGAGACCTTGGCATCAGCCCAAGAACCTCCTCCTAGGGGCTGGCAGTGGGAGCTAGGCTGAGCTCAGACCAGCTCACCACTGACATCCTGTCTCTCCCAGGAACCCCCTCCCAGCCCCAGCGGTACCCCCCCCCCCCCCCCCCCAGCCTGCCCCATACCTGCTCCTCTCCTGCCTCCAAGGGTGAGAGCCTCCAGCTAGACCTGGGTGTACAGCCCTGCCAGCCACAGCTCTCCAACACCACCGAGCAGCAGACTTCCTGAAACACCACACTTATCCCGCCAACCCCTTACCAAAGTTCTGACCCTGTCACGTGACATTTAAGAGCCATGCTATTTGGTTCAGCTCAGCTTCGCATCCACATTTCTGTCACGCCCTCATATCCACCCATCCAGCCAGCCACCCACCCATCATCCATCCATCCACCATCCACCCACCTGTCCACCATCCACCCACCTGTTCACCATCCACTCACCTGTCCACCATCCATCTACCTGTCCATCACCCATCCACCTGCCCATCATCCATCCATCCATCCACCATCCACCCACCTGCCCACCATCCACTCACCT